>NC_134354.1:124852766-124997766 GCF_048569485.1 Anomaloglossus baeobatrachus
ATTAGACTATAGAGGGCTGAATACAAATGCATGTCACACTTTTCAGAATAATATTTTTTAAATATTTAGTAAACTATGTATCATTTCCTTTACACGTCACAAATTCTTGCTATTTTGTGTTGGTATATCACACAAAATACATTTAAATTTGTGGGTACACTGTGAAAAATTATGGAAAAGTTCACGGGGAATGAATACTTTTTCAAGGCATTGTAGATCTTCAACATAGAAAACTACTATCAAAACTGGTGCACCCAGCAAACTGAGTCACACATTGCTGTAATCAGTGTCCCAGCCCCTACCTTATACTGCTGTCAGATTACATAGCAAACACCTGCTGACGGATTCCCTTAAAAGGGGCTCTGTGAGAAATTTGATAAAATTAATTATACACATTTAAATAATAAGCATTTTTCTAAATACCTCTATTTAGCAAAAAAAAAGTATTCTTTATCTAAGGCACTCAGTTAAAATGTGAAACCGTTTATGACGGCCGTATAGATAAAAATGGTGGCAGCAGAGGGTACTTATTCTCAAACGTCATTTCAAAACGATGGGAAAGAAAAGTGAATAGCACCCCCCCCCCCAGCATCGGAATATCTCCGGGGTTTCAGCTACCGGGGGTGGTTGAGACCCTGGAGATCCCGATTCTGCGATTCTGGCTAATGTATACTCTGCACCCCATCTTGACAGGAAATAAAACCAGAAATGTAGAAATTTTTGCAAATTTTATAAAAAAGAAAAACTGAAATATCACGTGGTCATAAGTATTCAGACCCTTTGCTTAGTATTGAGTAGAAGTACCCTTTTGCACTAGAACCACCATGAGTCTTCTTGGGAATGATGCAACAAGTTTTTCCACACTTGGATTTGGGGATCCTCTGCCATTCTTCTTTGCACATAGTCTCCAGTTTCGTCAGGTTGGATGGTGAACGTTGGTGAACAGCAATTTTCAGGTCTCTCCAGAGATGCTCAATTAGGTGTAGGTCAGGGCTCTAGCTTGGCCGGTCGTTCTGAAGCCACTCCTTTGTTATTTTAGCTGTTTGCTTAGGCTCATTGTCTTGTTCGAAGGTGTACCTTCGGCCAAGTTTGAGGTCCAGAGAACTTTGGAAAAGGTTTTCTTCCAGGATATGTTTGTACTTGGCCACATTCATCTTTCCTTCAATTGCAACCAGTTGTCCTGTCCCTGTAGCTGAAAAATACCCCCCTGGCATGATGCTGCCACCACCATGTTTCACTGTGAGGAAGTACCTGGTTTTCTCCAAACATACTGCTTAGAAATATCACCAAAAAGTTCTATCTTCATCTCATCAGACCAGAGAATCTTATTTTTCATAGTCTGGGAGTCCTTTATGTGTTTTTTTGCAAACTCTATGTGGGTTTTTATATGTCTTGCACTGAGGAGAGGCTTCTGTCGGCCCCTCTGCTATAAAGGCCTAAATGGTGGAGGGCTGCAATTATACTGGACTTTGTGCAACTTTCTACCATCTCCCTACTGCATCTCCGAAGCTCAGCCACAGTGATCTTGGGGTTCTTCTTTACCTCTCTCACCAAGGCTCTTCTCCCACGATTGCTCAGGTTAAGGAAGAGTTCTGGTGGTCCCAAACTTCTTCCATTTAAGGATTACGGAGGCCACTGTGCTCTTATGGACCTTGAGTACTGCAGAACTTATTTTGTAACCTTAGCTAGATCTGTGCCTTGCCACAATTCTGTCTCTGAGCTCCTTGGGCAGTTCCTTTGAACTCATGATTCTTATATGGTGTGATATGCACTGTGAGCTAGAAAAATAACTCCAGCACTCAAGACGGGACCACAAGAATAAGTAGAATCCAGATGTTTTTTGCTCAGTATTAATTTTTATTCTTATTTTGATTATTGCTCAAAATTTTTTTTATGTCCATCAGTGATAATGGTGTTAATAGACAGTATCAGCGTTTCGACAGAATCTGTCGAAACGTTGATACTGTCTATTAACACCATTATCACTGATGGACATAAACAAATTTTGGAGCAATAATCAAAATAAGAATAAAAATTAATACTGAGCAAAAAACATCTGGATTCTACTTTTTCTTGTTGTCCCGTTTTGAGTGCCGGAGTTATTTTTCTAGGACTAGTGTTTTTCTTTCTCCTGAGCGCCGCTCACTACCCACTGTATCTCCCACCTGTCATGATCAAACATGTCAGATGGGAGATAAATGTCTTCTCTCAGTCCCCTCCAGTCCCTTGGTGTCGCCAAAGTGCCCCCCGACCCCCAACCCCCAACCCCCTCTTGATTTTCCAAGATGGCGGCTGCACTAGTGGCATGGCGGCTGCATTCATCAGCCTCCTCTGATTTCTGTTGCATGTGACATGTCACATACAACAGAAAACTCCTCCCGAGGTCCAACCAGGTCACCTACTATGACCACCCCAAATGTTCCCCAGTGTCCCTGTTACATGGGGACGATGAACCCCGCAATCCCTCCTCCTCCTTCTCGCATGCACAGACAGTGGCTGTCAGCCAGCTTCCTGCATTCAGTGATGCTGAGCTTACTGCAGCTCATACTGCTGTGCTGTGGACTTGGGGAGAGTGGGTGCAGAATCACTGCACCCACTCTCCTCACATGGAGGGTCTGTACTTCCAGAAAATGGAGGATACGTTCCCTGAGTGTGCCTCCTATATTCTGGAATGAGGTTACTGCAGGTCACTCAGACCTCGGTTGGACCGGGGTAGTGTGAGTGCAGTATTCTCAGGTCACTGCAGCCACACTCCTCACATGGAGTGTCTGCACTGCTAGAAAATGGGGGACACATTCTCTGGTCATACCCCCCATATTCTGGAAGGTCCGGAATCATTGTGGGACCTCCAAAATGGATTACAGTGGACCAGATTTTTTTTTCTTTTCAATAAATTGGTGAAAGAGGGAATGTATTGGGGAGCGTTTTTTTCAAATAAAATTTTTTTTGTCGTTTTTTTTTATTACTGACTGGGTTGGGATGTCAGGTATCTGATAGACGCCGTGACATCACTAACCTCTGGGCTTGATGCCAGGAGAAATTACAGCTGGTATCAACCTCTTATATTACCCTGTTTGCAACCACACCAGGGCAACGGGATGAGCTGGGAGAAGCAGCAGAGTTGGCGCATGTAATGGTTGTGCCACTTCTGGGGCAGCTGCAGGCTGCTATTTTTAGGCTGGGAAGGGGCAAATAGCCATGGCTCTTCCCACCCTGAGAATACCAGACCCCAGCTGTCCGCTTCACCTTGGCTGGTAATCCAATTTGGGGAGACCCCAAGTTTGCTGTTAAATATTTATTTATAAATAATAAAAAAACAGCCTGGGGTGCCCTCCATTTTGGATTACCAGCCAAGGTGAAGCTGCCAGCTGTGGTCTGCAGGCTGCCGCTGTCTGCTTTACCCTAGCTGACTATCAAAAATGTTTTTTTTACTTACCTCTTTATTTTTTTACTAGACACAAGACTAAGCACCCTTTAGTGCCACATGAATGTCCCTAAAGGGTGCCAGCTTAGAATATGTAGGGGGTGCAACATTATATATGTGTTTTACCTCTGTCTGTCTATCTATCCATCCATCCATCCATCAATCCATCCTAGCTTTTAGGCTTCGAGCCCACAATTAGAGTTTGCAGCGTTTTGGACGCATTTCAGCTGTGTCCAAATGCTGCGTTGTGCAATACAAGCTCAGTTTAAGGATTTTTAGAAATCTCCGGCCTACTGTGCTTCTTTTCTCTGCAGCATAAACTGATCTGCGGCGTGGCTTCCCGAGCTGCAGCATGTCAATATATGCAGGGGAGACGAGCGTGTTGATTCTTCTTTTTGTCCTGAAGAAGGGAACTGGATCCCTGAAATACATAGACTTATGAAATAAAAGAATTTTATTAATAATCAACAATTTCTTCAATGGGGGCAGCGCAGCATTAACCCCACTTCTCCTCTCTAGCACCGGAGATTATCGAGGGGTAATTCAGTCCTATAGTGATCTACAGTTGCGGTTCTGCATGGTGTGTGAGTTCTCCAGTTGTTTGTTTATTTTCTGCCTCTTTTTGTGTTGCTTCCCATTTCACATACTGTTCCTCCTTTGTGTTTGAGTCCAGTGTGCACAAATTTAATCCGGCCCACTCCCTAGGTGGGGGTGGAGTAGCATCAGGGCTCAGACAGGGTCACGCTGGGGGCTCGAACCTGGCCACCATTGAGCCAACCTTCGAGATAAGGGACAGTGCAGGAGCCCTAGACTTAAGGCCGCTTTACACGCTGCGACATCGCTCAAGTGATCTCGTTGGGGTCACGGAATTTGTGACGCACATCCGGTCGCTTTAGCAATGCCGTTGCGTGTGACTCCTATGAGCGATTTTGCATCATCGCAAAAACGTGCAAAATCGCTCATCGGTGACATGGGGGTCCATTCTCGAATATCGTTGCTGCTGCAGTAACTATGTAGTTCGTCGTTCTTGCGGCAGCACACATCGCTCCGTGTGACACCGCAGGAACGAGGAACCTCTCCTTACCTGCCTCCCGCCCGCAATGAGGAAGGAAGGAGGTGGGCGGGATGTTCATCCCGCTCATCTCCGCCCCTCTGCTTCTATTGGGCGGCGGTTCAGTGACGCTGCTGTGACGTCGCTGTGACGCTGAACGAACCGCCCCCTTAGAAAGGAGATGGTTCGCTGGTCACAGCGACGTTGCAGGGCAGGTAAGTAGTGTGATGGGTCCGTGCGATGTTGTGCGCCACGGGCAGCGATATGCCCGTGTCTCACAACCGATGGGGGCGGGCATGCACGCTAGCGATATCGGTCACGATATCGCAGCGTGTAAAGCGGCCTTTAGGGTCAGCCTAGGAGCCCTTGTTTCATCATTACATACCTCATGATAGCAATACAACAATTGAATATAATGGTAAAATGAGTGCCTATGCCTTTTCATAAAGAACTATTATGACCTTATGTTCCACTGTATAGACTTTGTAACACACATGAGGCCAAAAACCTGGTCACGCACTGTGCAATTTTGCAGAATATTTGACAATGACGGAACTAATTGTACTGGAGATGAGATGCTCATTTTACAATCCTATACCCTTTCTTTTATACATCAATTAATAAATGTAGCCTTTAAGAACGTTTTTGCTGCACATAGAGAAATACAGAAATGGACAATTCTGAATTGCTTTGTAACACACTGATATTATCTGTGGAAGAGCACTAAATGTTATCTGTAACCTTTTGAGAAAACCATATTGTGTCACTGACTAATTAACATAATGTCAAAAGTTTCATTATAAAACTGCTTTGTCAATCTAACATTTTAGAGTAAGAATAAGCTTCAAAAGCTTCATGGATGTTTTTCAAGGAGCTTATTAATTTTCCAAAGCTTTTCTTCCAAGAAATAAGTCTAGTCCATAAAAAAAAAAGAATAATTGAAGACAAGTTTCAATACACTACATTCAGCAGAACCAATAGTTTTACAGAAACAATTAAATCCTGGTGCAAATAATGTCTTGTTTGAATGAACGGATCACCTATTGGAGTAAAGCCTATAACTGGGTATAGATTAGCTGTGAAATATGGATAATTCTGCTATTGAATTTGACTAGTACCAGCATTAATAGAGTTATTTTCCATTAGCAAGAAAGTTACACCAATTCCAACAACAACAAAAAAAAATGTTTATACTTTATCAAGAAAAAAGTAATTATCTTACATGAAGATTACATTAGAGCTTCAGTGTTCAAGTGAGTGTTAATGGTCTCTTGTTCTATGTATAGCATTCCTAATGAAGAGCCTGTCCTACTGTGTCAAATAGCTACTTATGAGCAGTAATCACTTATATCATCCTTATTTGTCATAGAAGTGATAGCTATGTTTATTCAGCCCAATTATAAAAAGGAAATGCAAGGTGGAAATTCTATACTGCAATGAGATTTCCGTCACAAAGTGTTTTTGCTTTGAAAAAAATATTATTTTTTTTACTTCCATTTCATTCATGCATTTTCAAGCCCAATGTTTAAAAAAAACACAAGAAGGGATAAACACCCTAAGACAAGAGTCACACTTGCGTATGACTCGGCGAGTCTTGCATCGGGATCACCCGGGACGGCCGCACACTCTCGGAGAGGAGCTTCTCAGCTGCATGTATTTCTATGCAGTTAACTTGCTCCTGTCCGAGAGTGTGCGGCCGCCCCGGGTGATCCCGACGCGAGACTCGCCAAATCATACGCAAGTGTGATTCTTGCCTAAGGCTATGTGTCTACGTTGCTTTTGACCTGCTTTTTCAACTGCAGCGTTTAATGCCAAAATGGATGTGTTCTGCTGTTCAAGCCTAGTCTATGGGAATTTGGGTTTCTTGTGCGCACTATGCTGTTCAAAATGCTGCCTTTTTGTGGCAGAAATTTGGGCAAAAACTCTGCTTTTCAAAGAAGCAACATGTCAATTGTTTTTGCCATTTGCGTTTTGAACTGCAAAGCAGAGTTTTTGCCCAAATTTCTGCCACAAAAAGGCAGCATTTTGAACAGCATAGTGTGAACAAGAAACCCAAATTCCCATAGACTATGCTTGAAAAGCAGAACACATCCATTTTTGCATTAAGGCTGGAAACACATCTATGCGAGTAAAATCGGTCCGACTGGGCTGAAAAAAACTCGGCTGATTTTAGTTCACGTTAGGTCCGAGTGCAACGCAACTGCGATCCTTTTTTTGAATAAATTAATGATTTTGCTCGCGTGTGCGACGCGTGTGTGTCACGATTGCGATGCTAGTTTCCGGCAACATCTTAGCTACATTAAATTGATTACACTTGTGTCATTTATTTTACCTTTGGGAATGTGATGTCACATTCATCTGTTGAATATTTAATGAGCGTAGTTCCTGCCACACTCGCAAATGTGAACGCTGGTGCGCGTGTGTGATCCTACTTTTAATCCCCTTCCATAGGAAATCATTGGGACAAATGGTGCGAGAAACTCGCAAAAAAGCAGCATGCTGTGATTTTTTTCTCGGTCCGATTTGGACTGAGAAAAAAATCGCAAATGCGAGCTGAATCATTGACTAACATGTGTCCGATTCCAATGCGAGTTTTTCTCGCATTGCTCTACTGCGAGAAACTCGCAAGTGAGAAGCAGCCCTAAACGCTGCAGTTGAAAATGCAGCAAAAAAAGCAGGTAAAAAGCAGGTAAAAAGCAACGTGGACACATAGCCTAAAAGTGAAAAAATGGCACGTACTCTAGGCTGGACTTCAATTGAAGCAGGTAAAATATAGAAAGCCAAGTAGCACTTACCATTCGTAAAATTATTTTCTTATTTCAATCATATTAAAAGTTCAGGCAGGGCTGCATGGCGAGTATGCAGGGCGCACAGACTACCGCCGTTTCGCGTGGCTTGCACACGTCTACAGGTCTCCACCTATTTGCTGGTCAGCAAAGAAAATAAACTATTAGGCTTCACATGTTAGTGATTCTGGTACGTATGTAACAATTTTTATATGTACCAGAATCACTGACATACACAGACCCATTAAAATCAATGGGTCTGAGCACACATCAGTGATTTTACACTGACCGTGTCTCCGTGCGGAAATCACGGACATGCGTGTACACCGCACGGCGACACATGTCCGTTTTTCTCCAACATCACTGATGTCCCACGGACCACACTATGGTGTAATCCATGAAACACGTACCATAAAAACATGTACATTGAAAATAAAATACTTCTTAAACTCATCTGTCTCCAGCAACGCTGTCTCTGGCCACTTGCTCTCTGCTGCTTCCAAGCTGGCTCATTATTCTCATGCATATGCATTTATGCACTGCACAGCCGACCTGGAAGTAGCTGCAGCGGTAAGACAGCGGCGGCCGGACACAGCATCCGGGAGACTTCAGCACCATGGACAGCAGGAGCAGGGAAAGGCGAGTTTATCTCCATGTGCTATCACGGATCACTGATCATGGATAGCACATGTAGAACCCACGTGTCCGGTGAATCACAGCACACAGAGGGACATATGCGTTTTTAACACATCAGTGAAAAACATCTGTGTTTTTCACTGACATGTGAAACAGGCCGTATACATACAAAAGCTAAAAAGGACAATACACACATGATAACAACATTTAGGCCGGAGTCACACTTGCGAGTGACTCATGAGTGTCTCACACGAGTCTCGCATTGCATAATCCAGCACGGCCTGATGCTCTCCAGATACAAGCATCTCAGCTGCATAGAAATACATGCAGCCGACCCACTCCTGTCAGGAGAGTGTGCGGCCGTGCCGGGTGATGCAATGCGAGACTCATACAAGTCTTGCACGAGTCACTCGCAAGTGTGAATCTGGCCTTATAAAAATAACAAAAAGTCATTTCTCTCATTGAAATGTAGAGGGCCTTGTGCATCTAATCTCAGAACCCATGCAGCATCACACCGCAGGAGCCGTCTAAGGAGATCACCTCATCTCTCAGGTAGGTTAAGGGTATGTGCGCACGTTGCTTTTTACCTGCTTTTTACCTGCTTTTTTGCTGCTTTTTCTTCTGCGCTGTTTAATGCCAAAATGGATGTGTTCTTCTATTCAAGCAAAGTCTATGGGAATTTGGGTTTCTTGTTCACACTATGTTGTTCAAAATCCTGCTTTTTTGCGGCAGAACTTTGGTCAAAAACTCAGCTTTTCAAAGAAGCAACATGTCAATTGTTTTTGCCATTTGGGTTTTGCACTGCAAAGCTGAGTTTTTGACCAAAGTTCTGCCACAAAAAGGCAGCATTTTGAACAACATAGTGTGAACAAGAAACCCAAATTCCCATAGACTTTGCTTGAATAGAAGAACACATCCATTTTGGCATTAAACAGCGCAGAAGAAAAAGCAGCAAAAAAGCAGGTAAAAAGCAGGTAAAAAGCAACGTGCGCACATACCCTAACCCTCTCCACACCGAAGAACCGAAGGGATTTTGCATCAGACCCATGCACCTCAATCATATGTTTTATCAATTTAATAGCCCCTTACCATTCTAAATTGTGTGAACATGCTCTCTGAACCTTACAAGAAGTGGCTTAATCCAATATAATAGAATTTACACAGACACATTACAGCATAGACTACATTTTTAGTCCTACATGATATCAATTGTCTTACCTAATGGATATAGGCTCTCAGTCATACTGGATTATCTGTATTGTGAACATAACAGAACAAAAATCTACCACACCGAAAATTACCATTAGGGATCATTTCCCAAGCCAATTTCCAGACTCAGTTTTAATTCTATTTTTTACAAGATCTTTTAATTCTGGCATTTTTATAAGTCAGTTTTCTAAGGGCAATTTCGTGCACTGAAGAAACCACTTTCCAACAAAAGTAAACACATTATTTTTCAAAATAAACTCAAGAGCCTCACAAATAAAGTTGATAAAAATAACGCATTTATCAGATCTAGATAAACTCTGTTGTACAGCCTCCATGCCTTGATCCTTTGGGATCTTGGTGTAGAGGCTCTCAATGTCAATGGATAGTGCCAGTGTTATGTATGCCGGGTGAGCAGGGATGTTAGTGAACCCACTGGGCCACAGCACACAGAAAACCCAGAGGAGCTTAACCTACACCTGGTTTTCTCCAGAGTCCCTGATGGTGAGGGTGTTACGCTGCAGGTGTGAGTTCGGGTGCCACTCGGGAAGACTGGTGCAGCAACAGCTGACCCCAGTGGTATGGGAGCGACAGTCTCTAGGATTAGACTACAGCAGTGATGGCTGTATGATACAGCAGCGACCGGCGTGGATACTTGTAGAGACGAAAATCATGATAGCTGACCACCGTAGATCGTAGCGGCAGGATAAGAACAACGAAGTAGCACAGCACTGAAATATAAACAAGTGTCAGCAGCAGCAGACAGCACAATATCAGCATCACAGAGGGATCTGACAACTAGCAATGAAACAAACTCATTGCCCAGGCACCTTCCATAGGACAGAGGTGCCTTAAATACCTGCAGCCTTCCAGCTGACCTGGGTGGCACTTCCAGGTTAGAAGGATATTGACCCTTTATGAAAGGCAGCATGGATATAGGCAGAGGCCGGAAGCCTGCATGGTGTACAGACGCTCCAGAAGGCAGCAGCATGAGACAGGGACAAGACCGCCGCCACAGAACACCTGGACAGGTGAGGAAACTGACGTCCTCCCGGGGAAGGGGGGCAGGAGAGTGCGAGGATGTCAATATGGGCATTACAGCTGGCTTTTTCTAAGTTTTTTAAGTGGACTTAAATTGATTCCTTGCCTTATATCATCAAGTTGTTATTCCATCCAAATTTCAGTGCGGATTCATTTCATAATATATCTTTATAGTGATCAGAGCTCAGTTTTCCTGATACTGAGCTACAACTCTCCTGCAAAGCGGATATCGATTTTTCTAATATAGATTTAAAAAATCACATGCAGGCTGCCAGCTTCTGCCACTAGAGTTTACAGCATACGGGAGGTTAATGCATACTGTGGTATTATGCAATTCACTTTGTTACGGTACGCTGTAAGCTCCCTAGAGTGACGGCTGCAGGAATAATAATAATCACTTTAGGCGGGTAATGGCGAAGCGCTGGAATATGTAGTTCGGAAGTAAATGCTCCATAATACATGCAATATATACTTTTATTGAGACTCTCCGTAAGGTGCACATTACGCAATTAAACCTCACGCAGAGGTCTTCAGCAGGCTTAACGCTCATTCACATGAGCAGATTACACGGTCATATCCTCGTGCGTCATGGGCCACACATGGAGAGAACACACATATAATAGCCAATGTGCCAGAGCACCGAGTCAATTTTCCACATGGTCTTCGTAGAAAAAAAATTGTAGCATGGTCTAATTTATGTAATACATATGTTCTGTCTTTTTGCAAGCTGAAAAGCAGCTAAAATAAGTGGACTGACCGTTCTTCGGGTGACTTACACTTGGATGCCACCACTATTTTAAATATGAAGTTAAAAAAAAGACAGTGGCAAATACACTGAGTAGGCAGCACAGAGGGTATCGAAAAAGATGCTTTAGTAAAAACACCGCCGATGTTAAACTGAGGTGTCCTCTACTTCATGAACGATGCGAATACACAGGCATATAAAAGATGGCGCGTGCACACAGCCTTCAAAAAACATGGCTGATTTTGTCTGGTACAAGTGATAAACAGATGGTACACAAAGATTGAGGAAATTTAGGGCAATCTGAAGAGATCTCCAGGTCAGTGTGATATGTTTATACAATATTCTATAGTGGATGTTTACTCACAATAACTGGCACATAGATTAAAGATGGGATAATTTAGTGAGAGGAAGACTGATTAGTAGTGACTTGTCTGGTGGTACAAACTGTCTGTGTTGCGATTCCTCCTACCGGTGGGTCTGGACGCAGTGAGTGACCGATAGTTCAGTGGTCCAATCCTGGGCAGGGGTGTGCTGAGTTGTCTGTACAGTAATGAACTGTTCAGCTCTCTAATCAGAGACAGGAGTGTGCTGAGCTGGCAGAATGATGATGGACAGTTCTGCCGCTCAATCAGAGGCAGAGGTATGTTGAGAAGTCAGTATGGTGGTAGACAGCTCAGCCATCTAATCAGGGTTGGGGCGTCCTAGGTTTCCTCCATGAGTCTCCTGTTTGGAGTGACTACCTTTCTATTTAGCTGCCTCTCTGCCTTCAATTACTGCTAGTCAAAGTTTTAGCTCAGTTGTGTCTATTAGTGGTGGGTGATCCCCCTGATGGTTGGGATCAGGAGCCTCACCCGATCGTTTAGTAAAGATCGAGATCGGGATCAAGATAGAGATCAAGATAACACGATCTTGCATCCGATTACCGATCTCGGGCTTTACAGTTATGGGATGGGGCTGTAAAATAAAGAATATAGTTAATAATAAACATTGTCATTATACTTACAGGTCCCACGACGCGTCCTGCAGACTCTGTCTCCCAGCCGCTTCTGCTGCTTAGTCCAATCATTGCTGTGCCCCCGAGTTAAAGGACCTTCCGTGACGTCATAGCCATGTGACCAGTCTGGTATAAATGTTGTACAGACATTGGCTTACAGACTGGAAACATGACTATGACGTCATCGAAGATCCTCACCATCAACCTGCTTCTCGCTCTGTACAGAGCGATGTAGAAGAGCTGGCAATGCTCTCTCTGCTTCTCACTTTGTATAGATGGTGTTTGTACAGAGTGATGAAGTGGACAATGCTCTACCTGTGGACTACGTCAGACTTAGGAGTTTTTTATAATAAAGATGGAGTCTCTAAATGTTTTTTTTTTGTTTTATTTCTAATAAAAAAAAGATTCTATGTGTTGAGGGTTTTTTTTACTGTTTATTAGAAATTCATGGTGGCCATGTCTAATTTGGCGTGACACCATGAATTTCAGGCTTAGTACCATCTGAGAATACAAAGCTGGTATTAACCCCTTTATTACTCAGCATGCCACCGCCTTCAGGGCCGTTGGACGAGCTGGGTAAGAAAAGGGCAGATTATAGAGAAACTTTTGAGAAGCAGGTGTCATAAGAATGGAAGAAATTCCATATGGAATGAAGGAAGGCCAAATCTAAGCCCAAGACAGCAGATGAGCTGCCAGGGATATTGTCTGTTGGTGTTCAAATTTCTGTTGTTTTTCTTTGATCCAGGTCATGGATGAAATCTGTTCATTCAAGTCAATGGGTCTATGAAAATAAAACTGAACAGCAGAGGGATTATGTTCAATGATTACTTTTGAATGAGTAAGAGAAACTTAGATTTTATTTTGCAAAAGAAAAAAATGGATACCACACTGATGGTAAAAAATGGACACTCAACCCAAAAGGGATGAAAATCAGGTCCAGGACAAAGATAAAAAAGTCAGTTTTCTCTTGAATGCAAAAAAAGGTGTTATCTGTAGAGGTGCAAGGGTGATGTCTGAAGAAGTATATAATCAAGCTGGACTGACGTCAACACCCAGCGCACCTGGGCAAGTGCCAGGGCACTGGATAAATGGGGGGGGGGCAATACAGAGACTAATACAGAGAGGAAATCCACGCAAACACAAGGGAACATTGTTGTCCTTGGTGGGATTTGACACAGGACCTCAGCCCTGCAAGGCTGCACTGCTAACTACTGAGCCACCATGCTGCCCATTTCACCTGTAATGTGCAAACTGGGTGTCCAGCTATTTACAAGTTGGGTGTGGGGGGGATGGTTGGGGAGGGGATAAATGGCTTGAAGCAAAGTTTGCACATTACCGGGGATTGGGGGATAATGTGCAAAAATGCATCCAGCTATTTAAAAGGCATATGTGTGTGTGGGGTGGGGATAACTATGCATTTTTTGCACATTGTCCCCCATTTTCTCTGTAATGTGCAAATTGTGTCTCCAGCTATTTAGGTGTGGGAAAATAGCTGGATGCAAAGAGACGAATAACGCAGCGTAAAAAACATAATAAAAACACATGTGAAAAAAACCTTGCACAAATGTACTAAAAAAATGCAGGTAACCTAATTTACGTTATAGGTGCAGAATTTCTGCAACATCTAGAAATCACCCATTGCGCAATGTGGGAACGTAGGCAGGCTAAAAAAAAGAATGTTGTGCTGCAGAAGGCCAGTAATTTAAGTTGTAAATTTATGTCTATAAGGCCCCTTTCAGACGTCTGTTTCAGGCACATGTGACATCCATTTTTAACATGGATGCCACACATACCCATGTTATTCTAAGGTGTTACTCACAGGGCCGTGTTTTCACATGGACTGTGTGACCCCTTGTGGCCTCGCACAAACCCACGCATACATGTCCGTTTTTTCTCCGGCAGCATGGGTGTCATACGGATCGTACACTGATGTGATCTGTGTGACATCAGTGTGACACGTACCAGAGAAAACACGGGTCTTTTCAATAAAAAGATTTTCTATATTCACTTGCATCCAGCGCTGTTTTCTTCGGCTCTGCTGCCTCCCACTTCTGACCCCCGCTCATTATACTCATTGATTATTCACTGCACTGAGGACCTGGAAGTCGGAGCATCGCGGGGCACAGTATCGCCGGGAACAGCATCGCTGGTGACAGGTGAGTATTCAGCAAGCAAGCAGTGTGTGTGCAGTAACGTCCAGGAGGTCATTGGAGTTCCCAATGAACTCTGATGAACCCGTGAAGTCACCGTGGTGACACCCGCTGTAGCGCGGATATTGCGGGGTATCATCAGGATGTCATCAAAGGTCATTAAGAACTCCAATGACCTCCTGGACGTCACTGCACACACACTGCTTGCTGGATACTCACCTGTCACCGGCGATACGGCAATGCTGTCCCAGCGATGCTCCGGCTTCCAGCTCCTCAGTGCAGTGAATAATCAATGAATATAATGAACGGGAGTAAGAAACAGGAGACAGCAGAGCCGAAGAAAACAGCGCATGATACAGGTAAATATAGAAAATATTTTTATTTAAAAGACCCGTGTTTTCTCCGAAACGTGTCACACTGATGTCACAGGTATGCAAACAAAAAATGATTACCACCTCTGCGATATATATCTCCCTCCCATAATGTGCCTGGTGGCCATAATTCCATATATTTAGACTATATATATATATATATATATATATATATATATATACAGTCATATGAAAAAGTTTGGGCACCCCTATTAATGTTAACCTTTTTTCTTTATAACACTTTGGGGTTTTGCCACAGCTATTTCAGTTTCATATATCTAATAACTGATGGACTGAGTAATATTTCTGGATTAGAGTGAGGTTTATTGTACTAACAGAAAACGTGCAATCCGCATTTAAACAAAATTTGACCGGTGCAAAAGTATGGGCACCTCAACATAAAAGTGACATTAATATTTTGTAGATCCTCCGTTTGCAAAAATAACAGCCTCTAGTCACTTCCTGTAGCTTTTAATGAGTTCCTGGATCCTGGATGAAGGTATATTTGACCATTCCTGTTTACAAAACAATTCCAGTTCAGTTAAGCTTGATGGTCGCCGAGCATGGACAGCACGCTTCAAATCATCCCACAGAAGTTCAATGATATTCAGGTCTGGGGACTGGGATGGCCATTCCAGAACATTGTAATTGTTCCTCTGCATGAATGCCTGAGTAGATTTGGAGCGGTGTTTTGGATCATTGTCTTGCTGAAATATCCATCCCCTGCGTAACTTCTACTTCGTCACTGATTCTTGCACATTATTGTCAAGGATCTGCTGATACTGAGTTGAATCCATGCGACCCTCAAGTTTAACAAGATTCCCAGTGTCGGCATTGGCCAGACAGCCCCAAAGCATGATGGAACCTCCACCAAATTTTACTGTGGGTAGCAAGTGCTTTTCTTGGAATACCGTGGTTTTTTGCCTCCATGCATAACGCCTTTTTGTATGACCAAACAACTCAATCTTTGTTTCATCAGTCCACAGGACCTTCTTCCAAAATGTAACTGGCTTGTCCAAATGTATTTTTGCATACCTCAGGCGACTCTGTTTATGGCGTGCTTGCAGAAACGGCTTCTTTCGCATCACTCTCCCATACAGCTTCTCGTTGTGCAACGTGCGCTGAATTGTTGACCGATGCACATTGACACCATCTGCAGCAAGATGATGCTGCAGGTCTTTGGAGGTGGTCTGTGGATTGTCCTTGACTGTTCTCACCATTCTTCTTCTCTGCCTTTCTGATATTTTTCTTGGCCTGCCACTTCTGGGCTTAACAAGAACTGTACCTGTGTTCTTCCATTTCCTTACTATGTTCCTCACAGTGGAAACTGACCGTTTAAATCTCTGAGACAACTTTTTGTATCCTTCCCCTGAACAACTAGGTTGAATAATCTTTGTTTTCAAATCATTTGAGAGTTGTTTTGAGGAGCCCATGATGCCACTCTTCATAGGAGATTCAAATAGGAGAACAACTTGCAAGTGGCCACCTTAAATACCTTTTCTCATGATTGGATACACCTGCCTATGAAGTTCAAAGCTCAATGAGGTTACAAAACCAATTTAGTGCTTTAGTAAGTCAGTAAAAAGTAGTTAGGAGTGTTCAAATCAAGAAATTGATAAGGGTGCCCATACTTTTGCACCGGTCAAATTTTGTTTAAATGCGGATTGCACATTTTCTGTTAGTACAATAAACCTCATTTCAATCCAGAAATATTACTCAGTCGATCAGTTATTAGGTATATGAAACTGAAATAGCTGTTGCAAAAAAACAAATTGTTATAAAGAAAAAAGGTTAACATTAATAGGGATGCCCAAACATTTTCATATGACTGTGTGTATATATATATATATATATATATATATATATATATATATTACCAAAAGCAATTTTTTTAACTACAACACCATAATGGTAAATGGTAAAAACTCACCACAGTAAATCTCTGTCGTAACAGATGTGAAAGATGGACAATAAGAAAATCTGATGCCCTCAAAATATTTTTGGACCCTTCTCCCTTTTCTGTTGTAATCTGTTTACAGACCATAGCTTTAGCTGTCTGTAAAATGGAAGTAAAACATGTCAGGAAGATTCTTCTAGAACTAAACTTTATATGGGGTTAATCAGAATCACTGAAAAAGATGGTAGCTGTGTACTGACTACTATTTATCATGATTTTTAAATGTGATTGGCTAATTCTGAAAACAACCAAATGCCCAATTATAAGAAGGGTGTCCAGTTCACACTAAAAAGTAAAATAATGTGGTTATATATTTTAATTTTCCCCCATCAAAATTTTTTTTTTTTCAAAGAACTTATACAGATTACAGGTGACATTAAAAGGTGGAAAAAGGGGCACATGCACGGAACTTGGCAGAGACAGACATGTCCTGCTGAGCTCCACACCACAGATGCGATCTAGCTCTCATCCCCACCACTATATCGCTCTGAACCGTGTGAACCACACGCTAAGGATACCGGGAATGAGGCGCTCCAAAAAGGGACCACTGTGGTGCATGGTGCTTTTCTCAGTGTGCGCAAACCCTTGGTCTGCAAATATAGCGCCAGCATCATCTTACTCACCGAAGATAGAAGCGGGTCGCTCAAACTCACCCGGTGATGCCGCAGCTCCTTCCCCTCTGCCTTCCTTGCTTGCAACAGAGGATTTACTGCAGTTGATACAGACTACCTTTTGAGTTGTCTGTCGGCAGCCATGGAAAATATTACTGCACAGCTAGAGGGTATAGCAGGCGTGGAGCAGCCCATGGATGTTACTACTGATGCCCTGGAGGCAGATAAGAGCATATACAGGAGCACATGGCCAGGATTGAGTATCTGGAGTTAAATTGTGAAGATATGGAAAACCGTCTGAGAAGCGGTAATATCCGAATTAAAGGGTTGCCGGAGTTCATTACCACCCTGAAGGACTCTATTGCGACCCTTTTTACAGCACTCCTTCCCCAGACAGATCCATCACTCTTGTATTTAACCAGGATACACAGAGCTCTGAGAAGACCTAAACTGGACTCCTCTCCTAGAGACGACGTCTTAAAACTTCATCATGAAGACTCCAGAGACATGATCCTGAATGCAGCCAGGGATACCCCTCTCCTTCCAGGATTGGCATGTTATGCAGACATACAGTGCCTACAAGTAGTATTCAACCCCTTGCAGATTTAGCAGGTTTACACATTCAGAATTAACTTGGCATTGTGACATTTGGACTGTAGATCAGCCTGGAAGTGTGAAATGCACTGCAGCAAAAAAGAATCTTATTTCTTTTTTTATTTTTTTTTTTTTAAATTGTGAAAAGTTTATTTAGAGGGTCATTTATTATTCAACCCCTCAAACCACAAGAATTCTGTTTTGTTCCCCTAAAGTATTAAGAAGTATTTCAGGCACAAAGAACAATGAGCTTCACATGTTTGGATTAATTATCTCTTTTTCCAGCCTTTTCTGACTAATTAAGACCGTCCCCAAACTTGTGAACAGCACTCATACTTGGTCAACATGGGAAAGACAAAGGAGCATTCCAAGGCCATCAGAGACAAGATCGTAGAGGGTCACAAGGCTGGCAAGGGGTACAAAACCCTTTCCAAGGAGTTGGGCCTACCTGTCTCCACTGTTGGGAGCATCATCCGGAAGTGGAAGGCTTATGGAACTACTGTTAGCCTTCCACGGCCTGGACAGCCTTTGAAATTTTCCACCCGTGCCGAGGCCAGGCTTGTCCGAAGAGTCAAGGCTAACCCAAGGACAACAAGGAAGGAGCTCCGGGAAGATCTCATGGCAGTGGGGACATTGGTTTCAGTCAATACCATAAGTAACGTACTCCACCGCAATGGTCTCCGTTCCAGACGAGCCCGTAAGGTACCTTTACTTTCAAAGCGTCATGTCAAGGCTCGTCTACAGTTTGCTCATGATCACTTGGAGGACTCTGAGACAGACTGGTTCAAGGTTCTCTGGTCTGATGAGACCAAGATCAAGATCTTTGGTGCCAACCACACACGTGACGTTTGGAGACTGGATGGCACTGCATACGACCCCAAGAATACCATCCCTACAGTCATGCATGGTGGTGGCAGCATCATGCTGTGGGGCTGTTTCTCAGCCAAGGGGCCTGGCCATCTGGTCCGCATCCATGGGAAGATGGATAGCACGGCCTACCTGGAGATTTTGGCCAAGAACCTCCGCTCCTCCATCAAGGATCTTAAGATGGGTCGTCATTTCATCTTCCAACAAGACAATGACCCAAAGCACACAGCCAAGAAAACCAAGGCCTGGTTCAAGAGGGAAAAAATCAAGGTGTTGCAGTGGCCTAGTCAGTCTCCTGACCTTAACCCAATTGAAAACTTGTGGAAGGAGCTCAAGATTAACCCCTTCACGACCTTGGACGGATCTATCCGTCCAGGATCGTGTCCCGTTAAGCCCCGCCCCCTGCAGCGGGCAGGCGGCGTGGATCGGCACACATATCAGCTGTTTTCAACAGCTTACATGTGTGCCTGCTAGCCGCGGGTGGAATCGCTTCCACCCGCGGCTATTAACCCTTTAAATCTTGCTGCCAAAGTCTGGCAGCAAGATTTAAATGCGCGCGGCCATGTTTGTTACTTACCGCCGCCCCCACCGGAAGTCACGTGTGTTATCACGTGACTATCGGTGGTTGCCATCGTAGCACAGGGTCATGTGATGATGCCTGCTGCTATGATGTTTCACTTTCGTTTTCCCTCGGCTGAGAACAGAGGGAAAACCAAAGTGACTGAATCTGCTGTTTACAGCTGTATTGCTGTGATCAGCAGATAGCGATCAGCGATCGGATTGCTGATTGCTATAGCCCCCTAGGGGGACTAGTAAAATAAAAAAAAAAGTTAAAAAAAAGTTTTAAAAAATAAAAAAAAAAAAAAAACCTAAAAGTTCAAATCCCCCCCTTTCCCCCCATTGAAAATTAAAGGGTTAAAAAAAAAAATATATACACATATTTGGTATCGCCGCGTTCAGAAATGCCCGATCTATCAAAATATAAAATCAATTATTCTGATTGGTAAACGGCGTAGTGGCAAAAAATTCCAAATGCCAAAATTACGTTTTTTGGTCGCCGCAGGTTTTACGCAAAATGCAATAACAGGTGATCAAAACGTAGCATCTGCGCAAAAATGGTACCATTATAAACGTCAGCTCGAGACGCAAAAAATAAGCCATTACTGAGCCATAGATCCCAAAAAATAAGAACGCTACGTGTTTCGGAAAATGGCACAAAACGTGCACCACTTTTATTGGACAAACTTGTGAATTTTTTTTAACCCCTTAGATACAAGTAAACCTATACATGTTTGGTGTCTACAAACTCGCACCGACCTGAGGCATCACATAGATACATCAGTTTTATCATATAGTGAACACGGTGAATAAAATATCCCAAAAACTATTGTACGATCCCACTTTTTTGCAATTTTTCCGCACTTGGAATTTTTTTGCCGTTTTCCAGTACGCTATATGGTAAAACTTATGATTTCATTTAAAAGTACAACTCGTCCCGCAAAAAACAAGCCCTCATATGGCAAGATTAACGGAATAATAAAAAAGTTACGGCTCTTAGAAGAAAAGGAGCAAAAAACAAAAACGCAAAAACGGAAAGTGCCCGGGGGCTGAAGGGGTTAAAGTCCACATGAGACACCCAAAGAACCTAGATAACTTGGAGAAGATCTGCATGGAGGAGTGGGCCAAGATAACTCCAGAGACCTGTGCCGGCCTGATCAGGTCTTATAAAAGACGATTATTAGCTGTAATTGCAAACAAGGGTTATTCCACAAAATATTAAACCTAGGGGTTGAATAATAATTGACCCACACTTTTATGTTGAAAATTTATTAAAATTTAACTGAGCAACATAACTTGTTGGTTTGTAAGATTTA
Organism: Anomaloglossus baeobatrachus; assembly: GCF_048569485.1. Taxonomy (NCBI): domain Eukaryota; kingdom Metazoa; phylum Chordata; class Amphibia; order Anura; family Aromobatidae; genus Anomaloglossus; species Anomaloglossus baeobatrachus. The sequence goes on from NC_134354.1 coordinate 124,873,074, forward strand.
TGCATCTGTTAATAAATCCTGCTCTTGTTTGAAGTTTGCAGGCTCTAACTTATTTGCATCTTATCAAACCTGCTAAATCTGCAGGGGGTTGAAGACTACTTGTAGGCACTGTATGCCATGCCACTCTGGCAAGACGCAGGACTATGAGGGGAGTCACATTAGCTCCTACTATGGCTAACATCAGATATAAATGGGGTTTTCCCTTTGCCCTGATGTTTAACCACAATCACACCAACTACGTGGCAATGACTCCTGAAGAAGCTAAAACGTATCTGGAAAAAGCAGGAATCCCCATACAAAAGGACATCCCACTCCTTCAGAGGCTGAGGCCGCGCAGAGAGTGGTAAGAAGTCCGATGACTGGGGAACCTGCCTTCCAGATTCCTTAAAACCTATATCCAATAGCTCAGAATTGCGGTCCTTTAAATGCAAGCGGTATGGTACTGCAGATCGAGTGATGAGGACACCGCCTGTAGATATAGTATTATACAGAGCGAAGTGTCGTTCCTTACTGCTCTACTTGTGTAGGATTCAGATCTAGTTTCCTCAATTGAGGGCCACACTGGACTTAAGCCTGCTTTACACGTTGCAATTTCGCATACGATCTTGTATGCGATTTGCAACGCCCCCATCGTATGTGTGGCACGTTCAATTTGTTGAACGTGCCACACATACGAGTAACCCCCGTCACACGTACTTACCCGTCCATACGACCTCGATGTGGGCGGCGAACGTCCACTTCCTGGAGTGGGAGGGACGTTCGGCGTCACAGCGACGTCACACGGCAGCCGGCCAATAGAAGCGGAGGGGCAGAGCTGAGCGGGACGTAAACATCTCGCCCACCTCCTTACTTCCGTATTGTGTGCCGGGAGCCGCAGGACGCAGGTAAGATCTGTTCATCGTTCCAGGGGTGTCACACACTGCAATGTGTGCTACCCCAGGTACGATGAACAATCTGACTTGCAATTCTAGAGACAGGTAAGATGTGTATGCAATGAACGTTTTAACGTTCAATCGCAATCGCACGTACCTGTCACACACTGCAATGTACTTACGATGCCGGATGTGCGTCACTTCCGACGTGACCCCGTCGACACATTGTAAGATACATTGCAGCGTGTAAAGCAGGCTTTACTCAAATTGTAAAAACCTTCATTGCTATGTTATGTTTATCCTTACATCTTACTTATTGATGAGTGTAATTGTTATACTTTCCCTCCCATTCTCCCCTGTTACTGAGATCACGCTGCACAAACTCAAAATAAGAACACACCTTAGTCGACAGCTGTTTAATCTAACCACAGAACATGCACCTCTTTTAGCTTTTGCTAACCATTGTCATGGTTTATAGAGTATTACCCCACAACTGTAGAGGCTATAACTTGCCTTCAAAAAGGAGAAGGGCATTCTTGCACTATGCCAAACACAAACCTGATATCATATTCCTCCAGGAAACTCATTTTTCCACCCAATCTCAACCTAAATATTTTAACTCCCACTATCTAGATTCTTCATAGTTGTTTCTGGCAAAAAAGTTGCGGGGGCTATAATTCTCCTCATAATTTACTCCCATTCACTTTGGATACTGTCACGCTCCCGATGCCTCATCACCGCTCCTTACCCGCTGATCTGGTCGCACCATCCCGGCACCGTTCCGTACCCACTGATCCGGCCTCACCGTCATTGCACTGCTCCTTAACCACTGATCCAGTCCACGTGTTCACGGGTCATGGCTGCCGCTCCCGCTCGTGCTCTCCTGTGTCCTGCTCCTGGTCTTATGAGTCTGACTCTGAGTCTTAGCCACATGGTTCTGTATAGGACCAGGCCGCGCCCACTCTCCTGGTCTTATAGGCCCAGCACACCTGCAGCAGGAAATGACATGAGGCTGTGCTGGGTATATAAGACTGGCCTTTCCATGTGGGCGGCGCCTGATCAACGTGTATTGAAGCTTAGTCTTATGAGCTAGGTGCTCAGGTCCTCTTGTGCCGTGTCCCATTACCTGGACTACTGTTTGTCTTTGCTACCTGGCACCTGTACCAGTGACTTTGGTCTTCCCGTCCCCTGTGGGACGCGGCTCCCGTCCCGGCTACGCCAGTGCTCCGGCTGCCGTGTACCCTGCCCCCCGGTGGGGTGCTCGGTCCAGAGGATCCACCTCCTGGGTCTACCAGTCCTCCCGGTCCTGACAGATACCGTCCATACTGACAAGGAGGGGAGATTTATAATCATATGGGGCTCTTTACAATCCAAAAAAACGTTTGCCTGGTTAACAGCTATGCACCGCCCTCATCTCAAATAACAACCCTCAAGGCTATCTCCTCGGTTCCTTACACTATATCTTAAGACACACAACTGTGGGGAGGAGACTTCAATCTTACTATAGACCCACACTTGACTGCTCCTCCAATAAACGCTCAGACATATTTAAGGCCAATAGGAAGGCTCTCCATAACATCTTCAAAATGCTCAGACTGTCGGACACCTGGAGGGAATCACACGGATTATCCAGAGGCTATTGCTATTACTCTCAAGCCCACCATTCATACTCAAGAATTGACCTATTTACCAACGCTGAAAACCTACCCACCTTGCTGTACTCCAGGCATATCCCCTCAGCTTGGTCTGACCACAACAGTGTCTTTCAGCATTTAAACTTGAATTACATACATCTGCATTACATAGATGGAGATTAACACTAGAACTACTGGACTCGTGACACCTATATAGAAATACATAGTGCAAAGTAGTCAAAATGACTACCTCAGTAGTTCTAGTGTTAAATGAATCTCTTCTGATGATTCCGGAGATTAGATCACAAACAGAATTAGACTTGGATATATACTTTTTCACAAACCAATCCTCTGATGTCACTGTAGGAAGTGTTGGTTAGCTCATAAGAAGTATATTACCAGCACTTTTATTACGATAGCTTCTCAAAAGAAAAAAGACAGACTAGTCGCACAAACTGATCTAGAATGGTAAGTACTTAAACTTGAATTAGCAAACCAATTCCTCCCCACCTTACATCTCGCTGAACGAATTTTCGATATCAAATTACAACTTAAAACACTAATTACCTTGCTCACAGAAAGGGCTCTTAGATGGACTCAAGCATCTTTTTATCGATACTCAAACAAAATAGGCAAAATGTTGGCCCATAAATTAAAAGACAGGGAACAGCTTAACGTAGGGGTACTTTGCACACTACGACATCGCAGCTGCGGTGTCGGTGGGGTCAAATCGAAAGTGACGCACATCCGGCCTCGCTGTCAATATCGTGGTGTGTAAATCCTTTTTGATACAATTAACGAGCGCAAAAGCGTCGTAATCGTATCATCGGTGTAGTGTCCGACATTTTCATAATTTCGCTGCAGCAACGGTACGATGTTGTTCCTCGTTCCTGCGGCAGCACATATCGCTGTGTGAGAAGCCGCAGGAGCGAGGAACATCAGCTTACCTGCGTCCTGTGGCTCACGCTGGCTATGCGGAAGGACGGAGGTGGGCGGGATGTTTACGTCCCGCTCATCTCCGCCCCTCCGCTTCTATTGGTCGCCTGCCGTGTGACTATGGGGAGATAAGGTATGCACACCAGTGACTATGTAAGGGGAATACATGTAATAGCAGAAACTGCTGTGTGAATACTGACATGAAAAATTCAATAGCTATATGTAAGAATGAAATGTGAAAAATGGAACCTGCATTACTGCCATGAATATATGAATAAAGAGAAATTTAGCTACTGAATTGATCAATGCAATAGAGCCCCAACACTACGCCAAAGTATTTCTCTACGTTGGGGTCCCTAGCTTGTGTGTGTCCTCTCATGCAGTTAAAAAACTTACCGTGTATGGGAAGCTGAGACCCAGGCTATATATACGATGTGGATTGGCAATAGGTGTGTATGGGGAGGGTTCACAAACGAAAAACTACTAACAAATAAGACCATACACGGTAAGTTTTTTAACTGCATGAGAGGACACACACAAGCTAGGGACCCCAACGTAGAGAAATACTTTGGCGTAGTGTTGGGGCTCTATTGCATTGATCAATTCAGTAGCTAAATTTCTCTTTATTCATATATTCATGGCAGTAATGCAGGTTCCATTTTTCACATTTCATTCTTACATATAGCTATTGAATTTTTCATGTCAGTATTCACACAGCAGTTTCTGCTATTACATGTATTCCCCTTACATAGTCACTGGTGTGCATACCATATCTCCCCATAGTGATGTTTTTTTAGGTTTTTGCACCCAGTTCAGACATAGAATGGAGTTCCAAACGTTATTTCTTATTTGTTAGTAGTTTTTCGTTTGTGAACCCTCCCCATACACACCTATTGCCAATCCACATCGTATATATAGCCTGGGTCTCAGCTTCCCATACACGGTAAGTTTTTTAACTGCATAAGAGGACACACACAAGCTAGGGACCCCAACGTAGAGAAATACTTTGGCGTAGTGTTGGGGTTCTATTGCATTGATCAATTCAGTAGCTAAATTTCTCTTTATTCATATATTCATGGCAGTAATGCAGGTTCCATTTTTCACATTTCATTCTTACATATAGCTATTGAATTTTTCATGTCAGTATTCACACAGCAGTTTCTGCTATTACATGTATTCCCCTTACATAGTCACTGGTGTGCATACCTTATCTCCCCATAGTGATGTTTTTTTAGGTTTTTGCACCCAGTTCAGACATAGAATGGAGTTCCAAACGTTATTTCTTATTTGCCTGCCGTGTGACGTCGCTGTGACGCCGCACGACCCGCCCCCTTAGGAAGGAGGTGGGTCGCCGGCCAGAGCGACGTCGCAGGGCAGGTAAGTCCATGTGAAGCTGCCGTAGCGATAATGTTCGCTACGGCAGCTATTACAAGATATTGCTGCTGCGACGGGGGCGGGGACTATCACGCTTGGCATCGCATGCATCGGCTTGCGATGTCGTAGTGTGCAAAGTACCCCTAAGTCTTCTCCATCAAGGATGAACAAGGGATCCAGATCTCCCATCCAGATAATTTCTACAAGACTTTCTACAACTTCCACCAAAATTTATATAAAGATAATTTGACAGTCTCCTCATGAAATATAGAAGATTTTCATCCGCCTCTTCAAATACCGACCCTTTCCCCAGAAAATGCTGCCACGCTCCATTTCCCTATATCTGAGGACGAAATTGATTTCACTACCAAACATCTAAAGCATCACAAAGCACCTGGCCCCGAAGGGCTTCCAGCTCTTTATTGCAAAAATATTCTCCCTATATTAAAGGCCCATATACTCAAATACAGTAATGCAATGTTGCTAGGCCAAGAGATGCCCCAGGAATTTTATTTAGCACACATTAATGTGATCCCAAAGCCAAAAAGAGACCCATTACTGACCACAAATTATAGCCATCTCTTTATTGAATGAGGACTTTAAAATCTTTATCTCTATAATAGCAAACAGAATAAATAAATGTCTACCGAGCTTCATTAACCAGACCTAGGCTTTATCCCATCCAGACAAGACCCGGACAATATCTGAAAGAACCTCAGTATAATTCAATATGCTAATAAGTCCAAATCCTTATTGATAGTTTTTGCTTTAGACATTGAAATAGCATTTGATAAGATTCTCTGACTGATATCTCAAACAAATTCTATTTAGACATAGAAGGCTGGGTGGAGTTTTACTCCCTAATGTTGCATGCTATCATAAGGTGACGCAAATTTCCCAGCTCTTTGTATTGAGTGTCCAAAAAATCCCACCTACATAGGTGAAGATAGAAAATACACTACTAGCCCCTTGAAATGTTTAATATGGGCCACAGGCACATTGCTGATCGGAATGCAAACGCTTTCCCCATTCTCCTACAATTCCCTTATCATTTGGAGGTCTAATAGATTCCAGCACAAGCTACAGTCACACCCCTCACCTCTACAGGATATCTTTAATAACCCAATGTTCTCCCCGGGAGTGTACACTCGAAAACTTAAAGGCATATCGAGATTAGAACATTTTACCTCTCTATTTAACTTTTACTCCAAAGAGAAGTTATTAGTGCGCTATAACCGACCAGCCTCGGGACACTGTAGGGTAAAGCAAATATATCATTTCATACATACTCTTATGAAGGCTCAGCTTAATCTACAACCAACAGAGTTTGAGCGTGTATGTTTATTTCATCCCTATGGTAAAGGTATGATATCTGCTCTATTCAACCTTGAATCAACCATTAGTTAATCTGAAACTTAAAGTAATAGACCAATAACAAGCAGACTATGCAGACTATAGGGGATGCTTCACACACAGCGAGCTCGCTGCCGAGATCGCTGCTGAGTCACGCTTTTTGTGACACAGCAGTGACGTCATTAGCGATCTCGCTGTGTGTGACAATGAGCAGCGATCTGGCCCCTGCTGTGAGATCGCTGCTCGTTACACACAGCCCTGGTTCGTTTTCTTCAAAGGCGCTCTCCCACTGTGACACACAGATCGCTGTGTGTGACAGCGAGAGAGCGACGAATGAAGCGAGCAGGCAGCAGGAGCCGGCGTCTGGCAGCTGCGGTAAGCTGTAACCAAGATAAACATTGGGTAACCAAGGTGGTTACCCGATATTTACCTTAGTTACCAGCCTCCACAGCTCTCACGCTGCCTGTGCTGCCGGCTCCGGCTCTCTGCACATGTAGCTGCATTACACATCGGGTTAATTAACCCGATGTGTACTGTAGCTAGGAGAGCAAGGAGCCAGCGCTAAGCAGTGTGCGTGGCTCCCTGCTCTCTGCACATGTAGCTGCATTACACATCGGGTTAATTAACCCGATGTGTACTGTAGCTAGGAGAGCAAAGTTAAGCGGTGTGCGCTGGTAACTAATGTAAACATCGGGTAACCATACCCGATGTTTACCTTAGTTACCAGTGTCCGCAGCTTCCAGACGCCGGCTCCGTGCAAGCGCAGCGTCGCTTGCACGTCGCTGCTGGCTGGGGGCTGGTCACTGGTCGCTGGTGAGATCTGCCTGTTTGACAGCTCACCAGCGACCATGTAGCGATGCAGCAGCGATCCTGACCAGGTCAGATCGCTGGTCGGATCGCTGCTGCATTGCTAAAGTGTAAAGGTACCCTAGCACTGTCACCAAGGGTAGTAACCAAATAGCATTATCAGAAACATCACTCAAACTCTTCTATTGAGCTTATTATGTACCAACATTTCTCAATACTATCTATCCAAACATCACTGACAGATGCTTTAGAGGTTGTGATATTCCTGGAGATATAGCACACATTTGGTGGTCCTGTACAGTGGCGCACAAGTTCTCGAAGGAGGTCACTTCTCTAATGAACACGATGACAGAATAAAACATTACATTATCCCCTGAGTTACTGCTCTTCGGGAACAAACCAACAGGAATAAATAACAAAACATATCGACTGCTCCAGTATATTACACTAGCTCCTAAAATACACTTAACCAGTTAATGGAAGACACCAACCCTGTCTATAGGAGCGGTTAGGCAGCTACTTAACCTCATTATGCTATATGAAAAAATAAAGGCCTTTAGATGTGATGAGCAGGAACGATTTTGTGCTATTTGAGACCCATGGCTGCCGACCCATAACTCCGCAATTGTCTTCCTCTCTGTATGATTCTATTATAGGTTCTTATGAGGATATTTGCATGTCCATGATTGGTTACTATTACTACTGTGACTTAAGGTACCGTCACACTAAACAACTTACCAGCGATCCCAACAACGATACAACCTGATAGGGATCGCTGGTAAGTTGCTAGGAGGTTGCTGGTGATTGGTCACACAGTCAGACGCTCCAGCGATCCCACCAGCAACCTGACCTGGAGCGTCGCTACACGGGTTGCTGGTGAGCTGTCACCAGCAACCAGTGACCAGCCCCCAGCCAGCAGCGACGCACTGAAGCGATGCTGCGCTTGATAACTAAGGTAAATATCGGGTAACCAAGGACAGGGCTTCTTGGTTACCCGATGTTTACTGTGGTTACCAGTGTCTGCAGAAGCTGGCTCCTGCTGCCTGCACATTTAGTTGTTGCTGTCTCGCTGTCACACACAGCGATCTGTGCATCTGTGTGCAGGACAGCTGTGGCGCCCCTGAGGCTTCCGTCGCCACAGGTCATTGCACCCCATCCAGCGGTGTGATGCCCCATTCTGGGAGAGGAAGAGAGTAAACTCCGGTCCCCTGGTAAATCCACACTACACCCATTACTAGGAACACACTGGGACCAGGGAAAGTGGCAGACAGCCCTCCCATGCTGCATGCTGGGAGGGGTCGTAAGACCCATCCCTGCTCCTATAGGGTAGAACAGGGCAATTGGGGAGGTGGGAGGAGCCATCTGAGAGCAGACACAGAGAGGAAGGTCAAGTTTAGTCAGTCTACCTCAGGGAGTGAGAGAGTGAGCATGTAGTTGGAGAAGAAGAACGAGAGAAAGGAGGGAGGAAGAGGCCTGCTGGAGGCAGGCAAGGAGGAGAAAAGAAAGACAAGAAAGAAGGAAAGAAAGCTCCAAGTCAGACAGGAGCAGAGAAACAGAAGGAGACGCTTTCTGGTGAAGATCCTGGGACCCAGAGGTCCAGGTGACACCACGTAGGAGACAGAAGGAGTCGCAGGGCCACGGGTAGTCCTAGAGGTACCACGAGCAGTCCTAGAGGTACCAAGGAGAGGGCCTAGAGGCGCCACGGGTAGTTGTAGGCTGCGGTGGCCTGTTCCACATTAACATCGGTGGAGGGATTAAGCTGCGACAGGGGACGGTCCCTAGAGACTGGAGGAGTGCAAAATCATCTCCAAACAGTAAAAACCGAGGCCCAGGAAGGTTGTAGACTCCCAGGGCCAGAACCCATAGCAGACTTCCAGAAAAGGGGTAATCAGCCGACAGGTGACCCCCCAGCCTGGAGGCTGTAGTGGAGGCCAAGCCAGGTCCATCCTAACAAAGGCAAGGCTAAGGAAGACAGCAGAAGAAAGAGACACTAAGAGAAGGGCACCGGCTTTCACTCTCAGAATCACCCAGAAACGGCGGAGGTCCCTGACAGTGGTCCCAGCAGTCCAAGGGTCCCTACAGCTGTGACAAGAACTGTGAGTAAAGAACTTGAACTGCACCCTTGAAGTGGTCTCTGTTATTTCAGCTGCATAGACACTCACAAGCACCAACTGTGCCCCGGGGCATTGCTCCACTTGTGGGGAGTAGTACTACCATTGCTGCCATATCATCCCCCGGAGGCCTCATACAGCAGCGGCGGCTTATTAGCCGCATACCACAGGTGGCGTCACGAACACAAACTTTATTCATATAGCCACATATTCAACTGACACCCACCAGGGCCACGGAGCCGGGCCCAGCCACCACTGACTACCACCGGACTAGTCCGGCCCGGCACCGGGTGTCCCATAGCCCTGGGGTGGGCGAGTCACAGCAACAACTAAAAAATGGCCCAGGACATTCAGCAACAACCAGCGACCTCACAGCAGGGGCCAGGTTGTTGCTGGATGTCACACACAACAACATCGCTAGCAACATCGCTGCTACGTCACAAAAGTTGTTCGTTAGCAGCGATGTTGCTAGCGATGTTGCTTAGTGTGACGGGGCCTTTACTTGATTATGCCTATCAATTATCTTGATGTGAACTCATGTAATCCCAATCCCTCTGAGTTACCTGTTTACTTACCTCCCCCCCTTCCCTTCCTCCATTGTTACCCCCTATTTCCATATAATTCTGGGAAACACTTTTCTGCAGATCATTTATTCACCTATATAGCTGGTACCCCATGCGTGGGGACCTAATTGATGACTTTTTTTGCTTATGTAAACTATGTAATATCTTTTCTCTCAAAAAGGCCCTGTACGCATACTGCATTTTTACCCGTGTTTTTTGCGTTTTTGCTGCAGAAATTTCTTGAGAAAATGGTTGTAACCTTTCTGCAGACATTCCACAGCAAAACCTATGGGAAAAAAAATAGCTGTGCGCACACTGCGTTTTTTTCTCAAGAAAATTCTTTCTGCAGAATTTCTTGAGGAAAAGAATGAGCATGTCACTTCTTTTCTGCAGGTACCTGCATTTTTTGCCATAGATAATGGTAAAAAAATGCAGGGACCAACCTGCGGAAAGAACGCATTTGCATTTTTCGATGCGTTATTGGTGTGTTTTCTGAATGCAAGTGCGCTAATCTTTCAGACTCTCAAGAAATTTCCTTTTTCTAGTACGCACAGGGCCTAAAACCTTGTTGAAACTAAAAGGTGGAAAAGTTCCGTAATGGTTCTTTTTGGTTTGATTTTTTTACATGACAAAACCCTAGCATTTCATAAGGGATGTGTAGGGAATATTCTCTCTTCTTGGGCAGATGGTGACACAGCTCGGGTGTTGCAGCTCTCCACAGGTAGAGCTAGGCCCTAGGGAGGATGTTGGGAGTAGTAGTCACCTATGGCACAAGGGCGTGATGATGGGAGCGCCAGCAATGATGGGACGACACAGAGGGTGCAGTTCAAGTTCTTTACTCACTGAAGTCCCCACCTTTGGACTGCCGGACTCCCCTATGATGGGCTTCAGCCGATCCCGGATAGTTTAGAGGTCAAGGCCGGTGTTTCCTTCTGTGTGTCCTTTCCAGTGGTCTTCCCTCCACCCCAGCAACTGGGCCGTGGAACGGGTCACGAGTGCCTTCTGCACTCCCTGTTCTTCCTAAGAACCTGGGTTGAGCCTCCAGCTCCTGACCATGGGCCCCTTTCTGTGCAGTGTCTTGCGATGTCTGCTTCCTGAGTCTTGCTGGGCCCACAGTTAACTTCTAACTCCCTGGTGAGTGTGTGAGATCATTCCTCACTTCCCCTGCAGGTGCCCCGCCTCCTGGGTTGCTGAACTAGTGGGCAAGAGGTCCCATACCTCATGATGGCCACCCCTGGCACCTACCCTGGCCCAGTTCCAGTGACAGAGCTCCCGCGGTATGTGGTGGATGTGTTGTGGTGGCTTACCGATGATGACCTCCTCCGTATCCGAGATAAATACTGCACCTCGGGTGAGGTGTAGTGCCTCGTGGCGCCTGAAGCCGCAGGGGTGCCACACAATGGTACAGGTAATCACCAGTGACATTATACACAGTGGATCTGTGGATAGTATATAGTGTAACTTTACAGGTAAATCCAGTGACTTACAAATTACATCTTACATAGATAAAAGTAATTCATATTCAAATTTCTTCTTCAGCCAGCACAGACCACTCTGACTTCTTCCAGCCTTGCTTTGCTTTGTAGAATGAAATACATAGACATGTATGGCTGATCACTTCTAGAGTAACTTCCCCTTATTTTCTCAAACTCCTACACTGTGCCATAGTGCCCTTCTAGTGCCCTGAATAGTATCAGTGTTCCCAAAAATAATACATTTACCGGTAGTGATGTCATTTGTCACTCTCACAGTAGAAACGTCTCCCCTTATGGCACCTCATACAGTATACATGCATATGTCTCCTTGTGTGGGCCCCATACAATAGTAAAATTCTTTATTATGCCTCTATAGAGTAGAAATGTCCAACTATATTCAAATACAACAGTAATTCACTCCTCCCCAGTGGCAACTGTGCAGTAATAGCATACATCTTTTATGCCTTCATACAGTTTAAAAATGAAAATCAAAAGGCATTCGACCGAGTTGGTTGGATGTTCCTTGATGGGGTCCTCGCTTTCCTAGGTCTGGGGGGAAACATGCTAAGTTGGATAGGCTCTCTATACAGTTTACCGTCGGCACGCGTCCGGCTTAATGGTGTACTTTTAGAGAGATTTTCAATCGCCAATGGCACCCGGCAGGGCTGCCCGCTTTCCCCAATGATATTTATACTCACTTTAGAGCCTCTGCTGCGTCACATCCGGAAAAATATGAACATCAAGGGACCGGAGATCCGGGGCGTGACGCACAAGATAGCAGCCTTTGCGGATGACTTATTATTTTTTATCACTGACCCTGTTAATTCGCTCCAAGCGCTAATGCAGGAATTTAATCGTTACTCCCTTCTCTCCAACTTAAGATTAATTTGTCCAAATTGGAGGCACTGGGTGTCAACCTTCGCAGCTGAGGGGGGCCTTTGATATTCAGTGGGCTCCTCAGTATTTGTGGTATTTGGGACTCAATCTATCGGCCGATGTGAGCTCTTTATTTCGGTTGAACTTTACCCCTCTTCTCCAAAAAATTAAAGAAGACTGTAAATCTTGGTCTAAAGGCACTTTCACATGGTTCAGTCGGTCCGCGATATTTAAGATGAATATCTTCCCGAGACTGGTATACCTCCTACAGACCCTACCCATTGGTATTCCCCAGCCCTTCTTTAAGGAAGTGGCCTCCATACAAACGAAGTTTTTATGGGCAAACAAACCGGCTAGATTGGCGAGGTCGCTGTTGTGTAGATCTAGAGACCGGGGGGGGCTGGGTCTTCCAGACCTTAGGACATATTACATTGCCACTCACGTTGCCAGAGTTGTGGACTGGTGTCGGCACTCTGAAGTCAAACCATGGGTACAGGTGGAGCAGAGCTTCACTGAAATGCCATTAGCGGGGCTCCCCTGGGCTCTTTCCCCGGTGGACACAGAACTTAAATCTCATCCTACTATTGGTGCCACGTTAGCTTGCTGTGCCCGAGAGGCGGTTCGGGGATCCCTAATGCCTTTGCCCTCTCCCCTCTCTCTGATCATCGGTGCCCCAGGCTTCTCACCGGGTGTCTCTGACCCGGTGTTCCGTCTCTGGATCTCTCAGAACAGATTTCGCGCCCACCAAATTGGAGTCGGGGAGCATTGGCCAACAATAGAGGAACTTGGTGCCTCCCAGGTCCCTGGCCCTCTGGGCATGTGGCGCTCATTCCAGCTTCGACACTTTCTTAGGTCGCTCCCAGACTACACTCAGTTTGTCAGACCCCTAACCGTTTTTGAGAAGCTGTGTGTGGAGAAGGGGATTCTCCGTCACTCACTGGCTATCTCCCACACCTTGCTTTGTAACTCTGTAGACTTGCCCCCGCCCAGGTTCCTCTTGCAGTGGGAGTCAGACATGGGCATCACCCTTTCGACTGCACAGAGAAATAAGGTGCTGTCACTTGCCCACAAAACATCAATTAGCTCAAAAATCCAAGAGGCCAACTATAAATGTATCTCGCGTTGGTACAGGGTCCCGACAAAACTCCACAGGATGTTCCCAGGTGTGGACTCTGACTGTTGGAGATGTGGGGCTAGAGAAGGAAATTTCCTTCACACATTCTGGGAGTGCCCCGCGTTGCAGCGGTTCTGGGAGGGGGTGAGGGGTGTGATCAGGCATGTGACTGGACACACGAAGGCCCTGGGTCCGGAACTCTTCTTACTCCAATTGTCCGACTCCTCTGTTCGTGTCTATAAAGGGTCTCTGTTAAGCTTCCTGGTGATGGCAGCTAGGGCATGCATTCCCCTGAGATGGAGATCCCCCGTTCCGCCGACATTGTCAATGTGGGCAAACAGGGTGAATGAACTGATGTACATGGAGGACCTGACGGCGTCTCTCCATGACAGGCAAGAGGCTTTTCGCAAGACTTGGTTTTCCTGGATTGAGTTTAAATTCTCCACGGAATACGGTACTTGTATTCCCCCTGACTGAGGGGGGCCATATGGTTGCCGTGAGACAGTGCGCTCTGAGAGGATGGATACCTGCTCCAAGGTTGTTTGTTCCCTATTGTCTTACCCTACTCCCTTCCCCTCTCCCCCTTTGTGTGCCCCCCCCTACTCGTTTCTTGACTAATCTCTTCTTCTGTACTTGTTTCTCTTTTCTTTCTCTTAAATCTCCACAATACCTTTATATTTGAAAATTCCCCGGATAACGTGGAGATGTCAAAATGTTGTTGTTAGCATAGGTTACAGCTAGCCTGTTAGATGATAACCTGTATCACATGCAATTTGGAATGCTACTGAACTTGAATGATGTATTTCCATGTTTTTCGGTTAAATAAAGAATTATAAAAAAAAAAAATGAAAATCAATAATGAGACCACCATGGGTGCATTGTTATTGTCCCCGCACATGGCACCATACTATAATAAAGTCCCCATATAGTAGAATATTCACCCTTTTGTTCCTGTATATAGTAATCATATCTCAAATACTAAATAATCTTCCCTTCTTTTTGCCATCATATGATATAATGTCCTCCCCTTTGGCTCCCATACAGTATAATGTCTCAGTTTTTGGCCACTTGGGAATGTCCCAAGCTTTGACCCCCCCATTAGGATAATGTCCCACTCTTTTGCCTCCATTTAGTATAATGTCCTTCTCTTGGGACCCTATTTAGTGTAATATTCCCATCTCTGGCGCTCTTTACATGGAAATTTAGTAGAAAAAAATCCACAATCATACTCACCTGCCCCTGTTTCTCTCTTCCTGATGCATCGCATTTTCAGTGACATTTGCACTGAGCTCAGTGGTTCTGCAGATGTACAGTTAGGTCCAGAAATATTTGGACAGTGACACAAGTTTTGTTATTTTAGCTGTTTACAAAAACATGTTCAGAAATACAATTATATATATAATATGGGCTGAAAGTGCACACTCCCAGCTGCAATATGAGAGTTTTCACAACCAAATCGGAGAAAGGGTTTAGGAATCATAGCTCTGTAATGCATAGCCTCCTCTTTTTAAAGGGACCAAAAGTAATTGGACAAGGGACTCTAAGGGCTGCAATTAACTCTGAAGGCGTCTCCCTCATTAACCTGTAATCAATGAAGTAGTTAAAAGGTCTGGGGTTGATTACAGGTGTGTGGTTTTGCATTTGGAAGCTGTTGCTGTGACCAGACAACATGCGGTCTAAGGAACTCTCAATTGAGGTGAAGCAGAACATCCTGAGGCTGAAAAAAAAGAAAAAATCCATCAGAGAGATAGCAGACATGCTTGGAGTAGCAAAATCAACAGTCGGGTACATGCTGAGAAAAAAGGAATTGACTGGTGAGCTTGGGAACTCAAAAAGGCCTGGGCATCCACGGATGACAACAGTGGTGGATGATCGCCGCATACTTTCTTTGGTGAAGAATAACCCATTCACAACATCAACTGAAGTCCAGAACACTCTCAGTGAAGTAGGTGTATCTGTCTCTAAGTCAACAGTAAAGAGAAGACTCCATGAAAGTAAATACAAAGGGTTCACATCTAGATGCAAACCATTCATCAATTCCAAAAATAGACAGGCCAGAGTTAAATTTGCTGAAAAACACCTCATGAAGCCAGCTCAGTTCTGGAAAAGTATTCTATGGACAGATGAGACAAAGATCAACCTGTACCAGAATGATGGGAAGAAAAAAGTTTGGAGAAGAAAGGGAACGGCACATGATCCAAGGCACACCACATCCTCTGTAAAACATGGTGGAGGCAACGTGATGGCATGGGCATGCATGGCTTTCAATGGCACTGGGTCACTTGTGTTTATTGATGACATAACAGCAGACAAGAGTAGCCGGATGAATTCTGAAGTGTACCGGGATATACTTTCAGCCCAGATTCAGCCAAATGCCGCAAAGTTGATCGGACGGCGCTTCATAGTACAGATGGACAATGACCCCAAGCATACAGCCAAAGCTACCAAGGAGTTCATGAGTGCAAAAAAGTGGAATATTCTGCAATGGCCAAGTCAATCACCAGATCTTAACCCAATTGAGCATGCATTTCACTTGCTCAAATCCAGACTTAAGACGAAAAGACCCACAAACAAGCAAGACCTGAAGGCTGCGGCTGTAAAGGCCTGGCAAAGCATTAAGAAGGAGGAAACCCAGCGTTTGGTGATGTCCATGGGTTCCAGACTTAAGGCAGTGATTGCCTCCAAAGGATTCGCAATAAAATATTGAAAATAAAAATATTTTGTTTGGGTTTGGTTTATTTGTCCAATTACTTTTGACCTCCTAAAATGTGGAGTGTTTGTAAAGAAATGTGTACAATTCCTACAATTCCTATCAGATATTTTTGTTCAAACCTTCAAATTAAACGTTACAATCTGCACTTGAATTCTGTTGTAGAGGTTTCATTTCAAATCCAATGTGGTGGCATGCAGAGCCCAACTCGCGAAAATTGTGTCACTGTCCAAATATTTCTGGACCTAACTGTAGATGACAAGAACCACTGAGCCTAGAGATTGGCTGCAGCGCTGTTGACGAGACATTACCACTGCAGCTTTTCAACAGAAAAAATGGAGGTTGCAATGAAGTTGGCACTGGGACATGGGACGGTAGGTAAAGCTCGATTTATTTTCATTCAGCAAGTGCCTATGAAGCAAAAAAATAATTACTGAAAAAACACATTAAGGCCGTAAACACACATCCGTTAAAACCACGTCCGTGTAAAGCGGGCCATTTTTCGAGTCCGTTTTCTGTTTTTTATGTCCGTTTTTATGGTATGTGTGGCCTGCACGTGTATCCCATATGCTAGCCGTATGTGCGTGTGGAATGTCCATGTGTGCGTGAGTGAAATAACTGACATGTGTGTGTGTTGTCCGTGTGAAATGTTCCGTGTGTGTGTGTGATGCACAATGTCGTTGATACATGTCGGCAGACAGCAGACAGAGTTGCGCGATGAGAATGAACTCGGGTGAACTTCACCCGACTTCATTGTCATGCCGCGGCTCTGTATGTGTGCCGCGTACTGATTAGCGGTCACCTGTGAAGGATTCACCAGTGACCGCTAATCCCCCGAGTGACTGAATTGATCAGCCCTCTCTCATACTCACCGTTCCCCGATCTACGGCGCGGCGCTTGACTGCTGTTATAAAAGCTCCGGCGGCTTTTACTATTTTGAAAAAGCCGGCTGCTCATTAATCAATCTCGTATTCCCTGTTTTACCCGCACACAGGCGCCTGTGATTGGTTGCAGTCACACACGCCCACCACGCTGAGTGACAGCTGTGTCACTGCACCCAATCACAGCAGCCGGTGGGCGTGTCTATACTGTGCAGTAAAATAAATAAATAAATAATTAAAAAAACCGGCGTGCGGTCCCCCCCCCCTATTTTAATACCAGCCAGATAAAGCCATACGGCTGAAGGCTGGTATTCTCAGGATGGGGAGCCCCACGTTATGGGGAGCCCCCCAGCCTAACAATATCAGTCAGCAGCCGCCCAGAATTGGCGCATACATTAGATGCGACAGTTCTGGGACTGTACCCGGCTCTTCTCGATTTGCCCTGGTGCGTTGGCAAATCGGGGTAATAAGGAGTTAATGGCAGCCCATAGCTGCCACTAAATCCTAGACTAATCATGTCAGGCGTCTCCCCGAGATACCTTCCATGATTAAACTGTAAGTTACAGTTAAAAAACAGACACACCTGAAAAATCCTTTATTAGAAATAAAAAACACTAACAAATTCCCTCATTACCAATTTTTTAACCCCGACAAAGCCCTCCATGTCCGGCGTAATCCACGGACCTCCAGCGTCGCATCCAGCTCTGCTGCATGCAGGTGACAGGAGCAGCAGAATACACCGCCGCTCCTGTCACCTCCACGCAGCTAATGAGGTGAGTAGCGCGATCAGCTGAGCTGTCACTGAGGTTAATAGCGGCCACCGTGAGTTACCTGACTGACAGCAGCTGATTGCGCTACTCACCTCATTAGCTGCGTGGAGGTGAGAGGAGCGGCAGTGTATTCTGCAGCTCCGGTCACCTTCATGCAGCAGAGCTGGAAGCGACGCTGGACCATCCTGGAGTACACCGGTCATGGAGGGCTTTGTCGGGGTTAATAAATTGGTTACGAGGGAATTTGTTAGTGTTTTTTATTTCTAATAAAGGATTTTTCAGGTGCTGCTGACTGATATTGTTAGGCTGGGGGGCTCCCCATAACGTGGGGCTACCCATCCTGAGAATACCAGCCTTCAGCCGTATGGCTTTATCTGGCTGGTATTAAAATAGGGGGGGGGACCGCACGCCGTTTTTTTAAATTATTTATTTATTTTACTGCACAGTATAGACACGCCCACCGGCTGCTGTGATTGGGTGCAGTGACACAGCTGTTGTGAAGCCCCGCAAGTATTGTGTCGGTGCATTACCTTCAGGGACTCCACTCAGCTGGATCTTGTCACAGGTAGGAGATCTTCTTTTAGGATTGTCGTGACGCCACTCTCAGAATTGCGGTCAGTGGGGACCGCCACTGCAGGTTAAGGGATGCCTGGGGCTGATGGTGGGTGCAGCCAGTTGTAATAGCCTCCTGAGACTAAGGCAAGCCCCAGGGCCCTGTGTAGGTGTGTAGAACCACAAGGCGCAGAATAACTCCACACAATCAGAATGTCTTTCAGGGGTTTTACTCACAGTTGATGGCAGGGTGAGTAACCCGGGCGTAGCTGGGATGAACCAGGCTGGAACCAGGTATCCTTCAGGCTGACTGATGAGGGTGGCTACCGACTCGCCTTCCTTAGCCCTTCTGTGGTTTGTGGTAACCCCGACTTTTAGTCCCTATGGGGGTCACCCAGGGAAGTAGCTGCTCCCCTCGTTTGTTTGCCGTTTGCTTGTCGCCTGGACCAGATCACTCCAGCTGCTTGCCTCCTGTGAACTATGGGCCCTAACTGTGGCTACGTGGCTGCGGCTTTTGTGGTGTTGTGGCGTGGGCTTTAAGGGCCCCACACCGGCAGGTTTAGCAAGGAAAGGTGGATCTATCCCCGCACCGGGATCTGCCGCCCGTTTGGGCCTGGTACTCCCTGACAGTCTTCTTACTTTCCACTACACTGCTCTCTCTCCAGCTGTGTGTGGTGTTCGGGCAGCACTACCAGGTGACCGTTCTCCCCCGTCGGTAGTCACTGCGCGGACGCTGTTAGACTGCAACAGCTCCAGGGTCTGCTTCTGCTCTTCCTGAGCTGCACACTAAACTGGCTCACTCGTGGGACCTGCACTGCTACTCCTGTCTGAGCTCCACTTCCATGCTCCTCACTCCTCCACACTCTGCTTCAGACTGTTTACTCCTCCTTCTCTTTTCCCCTTGTGCCTGCCTACGCCACCTAGCAACCAGGCTCTCTACCACACCCCTTGAGTGGAGATGGAGGCTTCGCCCCCTCCACTCCTCAAGTGGAGGTGAAGGCTTTTACCCCCTCCTGGGATCCCCAGGGGTCCTCTCAAAGGTACATGTGTGAGACCTGATCACTATGCGCCTGTGTAGTCACACCTCGGTCAGCCTTCTGGATTACCTGTATTGTACTGTCCCCAGCATGGGTGCAGTACTCAGTGGTGCCTGACCAGGTCAGGGGCGCCACATTCCCCCTTAGTTATCACCAGCACGTCCTCGGGCTGCAAGACAACATTTTAAAATGCATAAAACATTAAAACATGGTAAAACTTTTAAAACCACCAGGTACCATACATCACCACCCTCCACCCACAAGTCCGTTAACCCACCCTAAACCCTCTCACGTTGGCCGCGCCTTCAGCCACTTCTGGCAGGATGTAGAGGCGGCTTTCATGGGCTGGTGGTTTCAGGGTATACCTGGCCTGGTGGAGCCGCGCCTTCAGCCTCTTCTGGCAGGATGCAGAGGCGGCCTCCACAGTTGGTGCTGACCAGGTACCCTCTTTGTGGTGGAGAGCCAGGCCCCATAAACAGGCATGCTCCCTGGTTGCAGGCGAGCCAAGGCCCCATAAACGGACGTGCTCCCTGGTTGCAGGTGAGCCAAGCCCCTAAACAGGCTGGCTCTGGTGGTGGTACCTCTGGGGTAACTATTTACACTGCGAGAGTTTGTGGCTATAGCCAGTTCATAGCCTTAAGGTTCATGGATTTCTCACATTAGTTCATGTGGGCACATGCTTAAACTTATAAACGTTGCAAACTGGTCAAAACTGTAACTTGCTGTACTTCTTTCTTTACTTTACGCAGATTCCTCCTCACCAGGGCTTGGGCCTGTAAGGCTGCGGCACCTGTTGTTTTCTTCATTTCTCTCATCATCGGAGGTAGTCTCATCAGTGGGTCCTTTATCTTTCCTTTCTTCTTCTGTATCTGTTTCTTTTTCTTGTGGTATGGAGACAACTGGGTTTCTATAGGAATCTCTGGTACATGGCGTAACGTCAAGTGCATACCATCCTCTTTCTCCCTGATGCATTGTGAATTCCACTGTATCTCCCATCTGTAAGTTCCTTCCCGGATGTCCTCTGGGCAAATGGGCTCTAACATCTCTTCTGTTAACAAAGATGCCTTCCTTCATACCAGGAGCTACTATGAAGCCATATCCTGATTTCAAGCTGAAGTCTTCTACTACACCACGACAAAGTGGACCTCTAACCTGGGATTTGGCCCTTCTCAGGAACCGTTTCTCTTCCAAGTCTCTGGCCATGACTTCGTCTTTCTGCTCTGGAGACTGCGGTGCAGGGGAAAGCTTGGTTCTGCTACGGCGCCGTGTCCTACGGGCTGGATTCTGCTGGGCTGTTACTTCACTGCCTGCAGGCCCCCAGGTGAGGTTTCTGGACAAATCTTCCTCTTCATCCCAGCGGGAATACGGCAGCATCTCTGGCGCGGGGCATGGATCCACTGCTGATGGCTCCGGGGTCAGCTCCTCAGCTTCCTGGCCTCCTCTCCCCCTTAGTTCTTCAGAGCACTCCTGTTGTGGCAGCGCCGGGGATGGGTGGTCATCAGCAGGCCCGGGCGGGGGACTCTTTGACGTGGATATTTCCGGAATCCTCCTGGGGGTGTGCGGAGGGAGCAGATACCGGTCCACCATCTCCTGTGGGAACTGGGCCTCTAGGTCAGCCTTCAGCTTCCAGTATTCAGGGTCCTCTCCTATCAGGGACTTCCTAGACTGGGGAGCGGTGTCTGCTCTGGCCTTGCAGGCCGGGGTAAACAGTGGTACATTCTTGTCTTGGCGGGCCGCGCCTGACATGGCGGCGGCCTGGTCTTGGCGGGCCGCGCCCTGCATGGCGGCGGCCTGGTCTTGGCGGGCCGCGCCCGACATGGCGGCGGCCTGGATCAGCGTCGCTGTCGCAGCTGGAGTCTTAGCGGGCATCGCTACTGTGGCCGGTTCTTGGCGGGCCGGGCAGGGCATCGCTGCGGCGGCCTGAATTGGCGTCGCAGCTGTGATGGGATCTGTGCAGGCTGGGCTGGGCGTCGCTGCAGCGATCGGAGCTTGGCGGGCCGCACATGGCGTGGCTGCGGCCTGGTCCAGCACCTCGCCTGCGGCGTGGATGAGCGTCGCTGCTGCGGTGGGGTCTTGGCGGGCCGGGCCTAGCAAGGCGGCGGCCTGGGTCAGCGTCACACCTGCGGCATGGATGAGGGTCGCGGTGGCAGCCGGATCTTTGCGGGCCGGGCAAGGCATCGCTGCGGCGGCCTGGGCTTGGCGGGCCGGGCAGGGCATCGCTGCTGCGGCCTGGTCCAGCGTCGCCGCGCCGGGCGCCTCTTCAGGGACCGCGGGCGTGGCAGCAGGGGTCGGGGCACTCGCGCTGGCAGGGGCAACACTGGACTCACCCATCGGTGGTATCATCGGGGTCTGAGTCGTCGCCGCTCGGTCTGGCACTCGTCGCGCAGCTTTTTCCTCATAGGCCTGCACCGCGGCAGCCATCTCCAGAAGCTCCATGCGTTCCTCTCTGATCTGCTCCACGACCCGGGTCTCCAGTCGGTCGCAGAACTGGGCAAGCTCCCGATACCACCAGGCAGCGGAGCCTGGTTCTGGGTTTCTGCGTTCAGACGCCATTTCCTCTGCGCCTTCTTCTGCACGATTTCCCAGCAGTGGACTCGTCGCTGCCTCCAGTAGCAGGCTCTTCAGTTTCTGCTCTGCCTCTTCCAGCAGCAGGCTTCTGGCTCCCTTTCTGTCCCGACGTCTCTGAACGCCTCCGCTCTCTTCACTTGCGAGGTCAGGACTCTGCAGGGGATCTCTGGGTAGCCACACCTCTTCGTGGGCGGTAACTTCTCCCAGCGCGGGCTGCTGTTGTTTTTCAGCGCGCTTTTCATGGTGGCAATATGGCGGCGCTTCCAATTTTCCAAGCGGACCGCCCAGGCACATGGTCACCTGTCTGGACAGGTCTAATCCTTATCCTGTTCGTGACGCCAGATGTGAAGCCCCGCAAGTATTGTGTCGGTGCATTACCTTCAGGGACTCCACTCAGCTGGATCTTGTCACAGGTAGGAGATCTTCTTTTAGGATTGTCGTGACGCCACTCTCAGAATTGCGGTCAGTGGGGACCGCCACTGCAGGTTAAGGGATGCCTGGGGCTGATGGTGGGTGCAGCCAGTTGTAATAGCCTCCTGAGAGTGAGGCAAGCCCCAGGGCCCTGTGTAGGTGTGTAGAACCACAAGGCGCAGAATAACTCCACACAATCAGAATGTCTTTCAGGGGTTTTACTCACAGTTGATGGCAGGGTGAGTAACCCGGGCGTAGCTGGGATGAACCAGGCTGGAACCAGGTATCCTTCAGGCTGACTGATGAGGGTGGCTACCGACTCGCCTTCCTTAGCCCTTCTGTGGTTTGTGGTAACCCCGACTTTTAGTCCCTATGGGGGTCACCCAGGGAAGTAGCTGCTCCCCTCGTTTGTTTGCCGTTTGCTTGTCGCCTGGACCAGATCACTCCAGCTGCTTGCCTCCTGTGAACTATGGGCCCTAACTGTGGCTACGTGGCTGCGGCTTTTGTGGTGTTGTGGCGTGGGCTTTAAGGGCCCCACACCGGCAGGTTTAGCAAGGAAAGGTGGATCTATCCCCGCACCGGGATCTGCCGCCCGTTTGGGCCTGGTACTCCCTGACAGTCTTCTTACTTTCCACTACACTGCTCTCTCTCCAGCTGTGTGTGGTGTTCGGGCAGCACTACCAGGTGACCGTTCTCCCCCGTCGGTAGTCACTGCGCGGACGCTGTTAGACTGCAACAGCTCCAGGGTCTGCTTCTGCTCTTCCTGAGCTGCACACTAAACTGGCTCACTCGTGGGACCTGCACTGCTACTCCTGTCTGAGCTCCACTTCCATGCTCCTCACTCCTCCACACTCTGCTTCAGACTGTTTACTCCTCCTTCTCTTTTCCCCTTGTGCCTGCCTACGCCACCTAGCAACCAGGCTCTCTACCACACCCCTTGAGTGGAGATGGAGGCTTCGCCCCCTCCACTCCTCAAGTGGAGGTGAAGGCTTTAACCCCCTCCTGGGATCCCCAGGGGTCCTCTCAAAGGTACATGTGTGAGACCTGATCACTATGCGCCTGTGTAGTCACACCTCGGTCAGCCTTCTGGATTACCTGTATTGTACTGTCCCCAGCATGGGTGCAGTACTCAGTGGTGCCTGACCAGGTCAGGGGCGCCACACTGTCACTCAGCGTGGTGGGCGTGTGTGACTGCAACCAATCAGAGGCTCCTGTGTGCGGGTAAAGCAGGGAATACAAGATCGATTAATGAGCGGCCGGCTTTTTCAAAATAGTAAAAGCCGCCGGAGCTTTTATAACAGCAGTGCAGCGCCGCGCCGGAGATCGGGGAACGGTAAGTATGAGAGAGGGGGGGAACTGACCGACAGACAGCGAGAGGGACAGATAAGACAGAGAGACCGACCGACAGACATAGAGAGAGACCGACCGACCGACGGACTGAGGGAGAGAACGAAACAGAAAAAGAAAAAAGACCGACATCACATGAAAAAAGCACAAAACGTACAGGGAACAAACAGAGATGCGTCCGTGTCACTCGGACGTGCGCACAGACCCATTGACTTTCATTGGGTCCGTGCTGCGTGTTGCGTGCTGAAAACGGACATGCTTCCGTGCAAAACGGAGACACAAACGTAGCACGCACACGGACCCACAGACCTTAATGAAAAACGCACATGTGTCCTCAAACATTAAATAACATTGGTGCACGTTTGGCCGTGTCTCCGGTATATACGGAAACGGACCAAACACGCACGTTTTCTATGGATGTGTGTTGCAGGCCTAAGATATTGCTGGCATATTTTTTATCTTTTGTCATTTTTTGGATTTTTTTTAGTGCTTCTTTAAACCAATTATACATATGAGATAGTTGTAAACTAAAAGCAATAACACAAGAATCCCAAATAAACGTGCATTCCCTCTGAGAAAAAGTTTATTTTTCAGATTGGCTTCCAGAAGTATCACTTAAATACCGATAACTGTAAAAAAATAATTGCACATGAATTTTAGATTTTTTTTTACAAGTATAATTATTATATTACTGCGCCAGTATTTTGTGGAAAAGTTTCATAATTTCGGTTCCTGCCTCACCTAAACACACATATATTAGCATCCATGTAAGCAACATTATAATATGGCTAGCATACAAAAAAATGAAACCAGCACAAGCAGAGGAAACCCACCCAAGCAAAGAGGAAAAAGAGAAAATCCACACAAATGGCATTTTTGGTTGAAATCAACCCCAAGACCCCGATGCTGTAAGGCGTCATGTTAACAGCTCAGCTTACATCAGTTAAGAAGTATTAAGAAGGGACTAATGAAATATATTTTAAACCTTAGAACAGCTAAAGTTAGTTATTATGTTTTATATACTTAGAAACATTTTCATTTTTGCAAAAATGACTGTTAATTGAACAGGCTGACAAAACAAGCTGGCCTTGGTTCCAATAATGACGCAAACTAATGTAATTTTGATCATGGTTTAAAGGGAACCTGTCAGGTCCTGTATGCAGGGAGAGATTTGGGGGGAGACGGCTGGTTGGCTGGGGTGGGAAGAGGAGAAGATGGCTGAGGGGAGATGGCTGGGATGGACCATACTGGGGAGGGGTGGGATGGATGATGCTGGATAGGATGCCTGGGGTGTATGATGCTGGAGGGGTGCGTGTACGATGTTGTAGGGGGATGGCTGGGGTGGGATTTTGGGGTGTACTATGCTGTGGGGGATGCCTGTGGTACCATTTGGAGGGTGTACTATGCTGGGGGGATGGCTGAGGTGAGATTTGGGGGCTGTATGATGCTGGGGGGACTGGCGGGATGTATGATGCTGGTGGAGGATGGCTGGGGTGTATGATGGTAGGGGAGGGGATGCATACGGTGGCATTGGTGGGGGTGATGATGCTGTGAGGGATGCCTTTAGTGCCATTTGGGGAGTGTATGATGCTGAGGGGATGCCTGCAATGGGATTTGAGGGGTGTACAATGCTGTAGGGCATGTTGTAGTACCATTTTGGGGATGTACGACGCTGTCAGGATGCCTGTGGTGGAATTTGGGGGGGTGGAAGGGTTGTATGATGCTGGGGATGCTTTAAAGTTATGTCCCCTGACCCCTGTTTTATATTTACCTTCAGGAGCATTCTATCGCTGCTGCTGCTGCTGCCCTGGTCGGTCTACGGCGATTTGTGACCTACCGGCTATTTCATGGAGTTCTCCAGAGGTCACAACTCAATACAACTCTGAGAGCCTCGTTCTGGATATCGTAGACTTGCTCTGAGAGCCTCGTTCTGAATCTTGTTGACTTTCTCTGAGAGCTTGTCATTGTTGCGAGCTTGTGACTGGAGCGATGCTAAATAAGGCTATGTGGCCACGTTGCGTCGAGGTAGTTGCAGTTCTAAACGCATCCTCTGGCAGAAATGTTTTTTGCCAAAGTTGGTTTTAATCACAAAAACGTGATAAATATGCATGCGTTTTTACCGCGTTTTAGCCGCGTTTTTAGCGCGATATACATGCTTTTTCATTGCTTAAACTCAGATGCGTTTTGAACATAAAGACACTGCTAAACAAAGTTTATACATACAAACACTTTGAAAAAAGGAAAAAAAAAGAAAACAAATATAATTATTTATATCAAAACGTCAAAACGAAAATAGTTATATTTAATATAATTATAGCGGTTTTATACTATTTATAGCTAAAATAACATTAAATTAATATTTTTAATTATTTAAATTGTCAGACTATGTGTGTGTGTAAAGGGACATATCATTCCATTATTTTGATGTCATAAACGCATGTTTTCTGCACCTAAAAAGCAGGTAAAACACTGGAATTTTGATGTGGATTGCTTTTGCTTTTTGCTACTCCTCATTGACTTCAATGTTAGCAAAACGCAGCCCAAATGGCAAAAACAATTGACATGCTGCTTCTTTGAACGCTAAGTTTTTGCCCAAAATTATGCAAATTAAGCGCAGCGTTTAGAACAGCAAAATGCGCACAAGAAAGCCCTATTTCTCATAGATTTTGCTTGGAAATCAAAAGGCATGCATTTTGGCATTAAAAAGGTGCAGTTGAAAACGCTGCTGAAAAACATGTAAAAACGCATCGTGGGCACATAGCCTAAGCCTGAAAGCACTGGAGGGTGAGTATAATACAGGGGGCAGGCAACTTGCATGTAAGGCACCACTCCAGCGCTGAAAATAATCCGCTCCAGTGGTACTTTAATGATAAATGCTCTAAATTACATGGAAAAAAACCCCTAAAACTATCTTCAGTATAGGAGCTTTTTTCCCATTACAATCAATTGCTAGCTTAGTTCAGGTTATTTGGAGAATTTTTCATGTGTCAGTGTGCCTGAAGAGTGCCACGGAGAAGGACGGAAGACAGAGGAGAGGCCGCTGGTGCTTGGAGCAGGTAAGTGCTCAATGAGTCGAAGATGCAGGGAGACAAGAATCTGCAGGGGAGAGGAGCCGCATAAGATGGGAACTATGGGAAAAGGAGCCACATGAGACGAGATATGCAGGGGAAAGAGGCCATAATGGGATCTGCAGGGGAAAGAGGCCATAATGGGATCTGCAGGGGAAAGAGGCCATAATGGGATGGGCTCTGCAGGGGAAAGAGGCCATAGTTGGATGGGATCTGTCAGGGAAAGAGACCCCACAGGATGGGATCTGCAGGGGGAAAGGAGCCAAATGGGATCTGCACTGGAAAAGCAGCCACATGGGATGAGATCTGTATGGGGAAGGTCATCCGTTCCAATTTTAGCAGGGCTCCTTTAGTAATTTTTAAACATTGTAGAAAAACCGTTTAATACAATATGACTGACAGTGACTGGAACAACCGGTGCTGGACAGGCGAATGCAGGTATAGGAGGGTAAGAAAGGGAAAGAGATTTTACTTGAAATTACTTGTATTTTTGGTTGAGGAAAGTGCGTGACAATGGGTGTGGCTAACAAAATGGGTGTGGTTACAGAATGGGTGTCGATTTTCAAATAGGCGGGGTTTACAGAGAACCTGTTGTTAAAAATTTGAATCCCACCCCTGTATACACCCAGAACCACGAGCAGTTCTAGGTGCATATTGCTAATCCCTGCCTAACTGTCCCAGCCTATAATAGAATAGATAAAGGGATCTTTAGAAAAAAGTATTTCTAAAGATCCTTTATGAGATGCTAATGAGCACAGGGACTAGTCAGAAGGACATTATTTCCTCCAACTAGTCAGCCCCCTTAGCAAGTAAGTACACCCCTGTGGGCGTGCTAACATGCTAATGAATGTGCAGAGTGATAGGTATGGTCGCGTTCACCTCTCTGCAGTCACGGCGGCCAACGCTGGTTTCGTCTCAATGCACATGATCAGAAGTCCCCGGACTTCTGGTCATGAGTACTATGAAGCCGGGTGTACACGTCCCAGCTTTAAACTGGTGTATTGCGCATGAATGAAAGTCCGAGGATATCTGATCATGCGCACTGACCCTAGGCCTGGCGTTCTGAGGCGGTGCAATGAACACATGATCACACTGGGCAACGGTCATAGAATAGCATGTTAGTATGCCCCTGTGGATGTGCTAATATCCTAAGAGGGTGGAATGAGCGTAGGAACTAAAAATATGTACCCAGAACTGCTCGTTGTTCTGGGTGCATATTGCACTTGACAGGCTCACTTTGAAAGGTGTCTTCTTTGTTGCCTCCATTGATAAAAAATTTTGGACAGTACCCAAAAATATAGTATTATTTGGATTTAGTTGATTGGTTAAAGCACTAATTCAGCTTTTTTTTTTTTAATTTTACCTCCAGAGTGGTGTTTTAAACCTCAATTCCCTGACAAAACATATGATCAGCCCACCAATAGCTCAAAATTGGGGTTACCAACTTGACTTTTTATTTTTTCTGGACAGCTTATCAGAAACTCATGGACAGACAATGTTTTTTACTAAATAAATCATTGTGATTATTAGTGATCCATGTCTCCAGCTTATTCACTGTCAATGTAAAATGATGATAACTACAGTCAAAATAATCTATATAATTTTTTTTGCCTTAAAAAAAATCACAGACACCTTACATTTTTTTATGGCCAGGGCAAAAAGTACTGTTTTTTTACGAACTGTCCTTGGATTTATGGAGTGTGCCGGAGGTCACTCTTCAATACATCTCTATGTGAGCCTCATTCTGGCTGTCATACACTTGTATTGAGACCTTGTGATTTAACTTCTGACGTCAGGCAGTTCTGAAGTTACAGCCACAAGATGGTGCCGGGGACCGGAACGGCTCTGAAAAAGTATGAAAACGGGGTGAGAATAAGACCTGTTGCAAACGACTTAGTTTTAAAGCACCACTCCAACACTGAAAAAAAATCACTGGAGTGGTGCTGATACTAAGGCGGGTGATCTGCTGTGTTAAGGTGCCATTACACTGCACAATTATCGTGAATGAGCTTGTGTAACGATAATTATACAGTCTAAAAAGGCTGACCCATTGAACAAGCAAAATGCTTAGAAAATAAATAATAATAAACAGTGTGCAGTTCTATGTAAAAACAACTCTGAGATCCTATCCCAATATGTAGAAGATGTAGTAACAATAATAATAGGTCCAATTAAAAATGTAGTATAATTCTCCTGATTAAGCTGTGTCACTTACCTGATGTGTAGGGCCTTACAGGAGCTTAGGTATCCATGATCATTAGAAACTGTCACTATATGATTGGTTGTAACCATGGATACATAGTCTACTGTAATGCCCTGCACATAAGGTAAGCAACACAGCTAATCAAGAGAACTATACTACATTTCTAATTTGAGGTATTTGCTAATATTATAATTATTACACCTACTACATATTGGGATAGGATCTTGGAGATGGGAATACCCCTTTAAAGGTAATCTGTCTGAAGTTTTTGCTACCTCAATCTGGAGCGGCAATGTAGGCAAGGAGATTCTGAATCTGACAAGCGATCATTTAGATTACTGGGTGAAGCTGTTCTGACACTGTGCATTTTTAGCTTTACTCATATAGCAGAGTCCAGAGGGCTGTCCCCTCCCACACCAGGCTCTCAATAAAGATTGCACATTGACAGTGAGGTGTCAATCAAAGCAGGGGGCGAGCCAAGCCAATGATAAGGTCCTGCTGCTAAAACAAATGTGACGCCCTGGCAAAGCCAGGTTGTCACAGAAAGAGTTAATCCTCCTTGGTAACCTGATCCCACACGGTGCAGCAGGACAAACCACATCCCCCAGGGTAAGAGAAAAGCAGAGCAGAGGGGAGGGGCTGGAGCAGAGTGTGTGGAGAGACAGACAGAAGAGGAGTCTGGAGTTGTAGCTCCCAGACTGATAGTGAAGCGTGCTCCGAAAGGGCCGGGACAGGCTGTTAGTGAGGAAGGGGCCAGGTAGCCGGGGCAGGGTAGTGGCCCACCGGTACCTAGGGTGACCCGGATCACTGCAGGGGAGTGGATTCCCCGTTCCCGGCTGAGGAGAAAGAGGAAGAGAGTGGAGAGAGAGGCACCCGGCTGCAGGGAAAGAACAACAGGAGCTGCTGCACCGTGTGTGGGACACTAACACCCCCGTACCGAAGGCTGCGGACACCGGCAATTCCTAGTTACCAGTGACTCTGTGTGAAATACTTGTGAGTACGCCCGTGCCCTCAGGCACCGCACCGCAGCACTGCGCCCTGCTCCCTGCTTATCCCCGAACGGGCCCCGGGACCAACTGCCCCTACCCACGGAGGGGTTAACATCCTAAGCTGCATCCCAACACCATTCCCGGGAGTGCCGCACCTTCATCGCAGCGGTGGTGTCCACAATCACCACAACCGTGGGTGGCGTCACGGACAATCTCCCTTACCAAATCCCCTTTTACTGTGGAGCCTGGGATCCCAGACCGGGTCAGGCCATCGTGATACCCACAGAAGTGACCCCATGGCCCGGATCTGAGTACCCCTGGTCCCCGGGCGACACATTTGGCGTCACGAACAGGATCGAACCCATCCAGTTACCTGGAGGAAGTGCGCCTTGCTCTGGACTGTCAGCGGTGTTCCGCTGCAAACATTTTTGAAAGTCGCCATCTTTGCCGCCATTTTGGGCGCGAAAATCTCCCGCCCAGCGCCTTCTTCCCCAAGCGGTGGGCGCGAAAAAGAGGCTCCGCCCCCTGAGAACGCGGGCGGAAGTGAAGCTCCGGAGGACCGGAAGCGAAAGGAAAACTTTAAAAGTTGCTAGAAGGACTGCTCCCGAGTACCAAGGGGGAGCAGGAGGAAGGAACCGCAGGTTATGTGACCAGGACTGTAAAGGCAGGGACGCCAGGACTTTGCCTAATTCCGTTCCTGGACAAGCAGTAGCCGCAACCCCGATGACATCTTACTCGGCTCCGGCAGTCCACCCAGCCTCCACGGTGATGACGTCGGCTCCGGCAGTCCGCCCGGCTGCAATGGAGGTGGCACCCGATTGGAAGTCTGCCCCAGTTGTGGCGCCAGCCGCTCCCAGGTACCCCGTCACGGCTGTGGAGCAGCCGGAGTGCACCTGCAGAGAGGAGGAGCGGCCAGTGAGAGATGGAGCCCTCGGCAGTTAGCGAGGCCGGTTGTAGCCGGCGCCGAGGGCATCCAAGTGGGCCTGGCTTCTGAGCAGGAGGCAGAGCACGGAACCCGTGCCCCGTACTGGGAGTGGCGGCAGCGGCAGTGGTAGTGGAGCATGGACGGCTACCCACAAGTTAAAAAGTTGACTGTTTTATGGACTGTCACCCCTGTTGAACGCCCTCAAGTTCAGGAGGAGGCCATCTGCTCCGCAGGTGTGGGGTGGCAGAACAGTTTAAAGTTCTAGAAAACGTACCTCCCGATGTGGGAAGATGTATGATTGTAATGTGTTGATTTTTCCTTTTTTTTCAGTTTCAATAAATGTTGGTGTCCAGACGGCCCGAGGACGGGCCGTGTTTTACCAAGGGGGTGTGTGACGCCCTGGCAAAGCCAGGTTGTCACAGAAAGAGTTAATCCTCCTTGGTAACCTGATCCCACACGGTGCAGCAGGACAAACCACATCCCCCAGGGTAAGAGAAAAGCAGAGCAGAGGGGAGGGGCTGGAGCAGAGTGTGTGGAGAGACAGACAGAAGAGGAGTCTGGAGTTGTAGCTCCCAGACTGATAGTGAAGCGTGCTCCGAAAGGGCCGGGACAGGCTGTTAGTGAGGAAGGGGCCAGAGGTAGCCGGGGCAGGGTAGTGGCCCACCGGTACCTAGGGTGAACCGGATCACTGCAGGGGAGTGGATTCCTCGTTCCTGGCTGAGGAGAAAGAGGAAGAGAGTGGAGAGAGAGGCACCCGGCTGCAGGCAAAGAACAACAGGAGCTGCTGCACCGTGTGTGGGACACTAACACCCCCGTACCAAAGGCTGCGGACACCGGCAATTCCTAGTTACCAGTGACTCTGTGTGAAATACTTGTGAGTACGCCCGTGCCCTCAGGCACCGCACCGCAGCACTGCGCCCTGCTCCCTGCTTATTCCCGAACGGGCCCCGGCACCAACTGCCCCTACCCACGGAGGGGTTAACATCCTAAGCTGCATCCCAACACCGTTCCCGGGAGTCCCGCACCTTCATCGCAGCGGTGGTGTCCACAATCACCACAACCGTGGGTGGCGTCACGGACAATCTCCCTTACCAAATCCCCTTTTACTGTGGAGCCTGGAATCCCAGACCGGGTCACGCCACCGTGATACCCACAGAAGTGACCCCGTGGCCCGGATCTGAGTACCCCTGGTCCCCGGGCGACACACAAACATAACAAATAAACAAAAGATTGGAATTTGAGAACACAGGCATGCCAGAGCTTTTTGTCTTAACCTTTACAGCATTATGGCTTCTGCTTATATAGCAATAACCTGCTGACACATTCCTTTTAAGGCTTTTGAGCGTCTTTTAAGCAAATTTGTCACCAGCTTCTTAGCACCTAACCTAAGAGCAGAATGTAGACACAAAGACATTGATTCCATCGATCTGTCACTTACTGGACTACTTGCTGTAGTTCTATCAGCAGGAGATCATCAGTAGAGGATTGCTAAACTTGCTGCCATGTAATACTAGATTTTCATAAGCTCAGTATAACCCCCCTCCCACCAAGGATTGGAATCTTTCTGCCTATACATAGGGGTACTTTGCACACTACGACATCGCAAGTCGATGCTGCGATGCCGAGCGTGATAGTCCCCGCCCCCGTCGCAGCAGCGATATCTTGTGATTGCTGCCGTAGCGGACATTATCGCTACGCCATCTTCACATGCACTTACCTGCCCTGCAACGATCCGCCTCCTTCCTAAGGGGGTGGGTCGTGCGGCGTCACAGCGACGTCACACGGTAGGCGGCCAATAGGAGCGGAGGGGCGAAGATGAATGGGACGTAAACATCCCGCCCACTTCCTTCCTTCCTCATAGCAGCCGGGACGCAGGTAAGGAGCTGTTCCTCGCTCCTACGGCTTCACACACAGCGATGTGTGCTGCCTGCTGGAACGAGGAACAACATTGTACCCTCGCTGCTGCGAAATTATGAAAATCTCGGACCCTACACCAATAATACGATAATGACGCTGTAAAAGGATCCACATACTGCGATGTCGACAGCGACGCCGGATGTGCGTCACTTTTGATTTGACCCCACCAACATCGCACCTGCGATGTCGTAGTGTGCAAAGTACCCCATAGTGTACTCAGAAAGCTGGCAATCAGTGGTGTTGGGGCCAGGGTTATACAGGGCGTAGCAGGTTATACAAGGCGCAGCATTCAGAGAACTGGTAAATTTTTAGCAGAAAAAAAAGTGATTTCATAAAATCTGTAGCAAACAGCCCAGTAAGTGACACATCGCTGGAATGAGGGTCTCTTATCTTTAACATTATGCTGGTTTGAGATGGGGGAGCAAAAACTTGGTCACAGATTCCTTTTAAGCACGTCAGATTTCTATAGACCCCCTAGAGGCAAATAGAAGTGAGCAGATGATTCTTCAGGCATTGTCTGCTCAGAAGACGCTCTATCCTTAAATGACAAGTCAATGGGAAATCTTAAAAGATGCCTGGAATATTCTACTAGTGTTTTCCCAGCGTTTACTCTTCAAAAACTGCTAGCGATTTCTTCAATTTTGAGAGAAAAAAATGGAAACACTATTACAAAACATAATACAAAACCACTGGAAAAATAAAAGCAAAAAAAGAAACAATAAAGAAAATGCCAGAGATAAAAAATGTCAAACAAATTGAAAAAAACAAACATTATTTTGTTATTTGTCTTTTTCTTGCCTGAATATAGAAATAGGCTGTATTGCTCTAAAGATGGGGAGGAAGAAGTCATTTTCCTACTAACTTCTGCGAACTCTATTTATTGCTATAAGAAGTAATTGGGCATTCTTGAAACCAGCGGCCTGGTAAGGACTGATCAGGTCCTAGCTGCTAAGTCTACTAATTAAACTTCTATAATATTCATTTTCTGGAACAAACATGCATTATGTTACTACCTCGCTATCTCTTACACATTTTATATGTAAAAAGCCATGGATAGTAACATGCTAAGGTAGAAAAAAATCCAATCAGTTCAACCTACTAATCCTGTAGTGTTGGCCAGATTTACACATGCTACATTCACGGTTCAAGTATGGATCGCAATGTCCTGAATTCATTACCCTTAAAAGGGTCTTTCACACTCAATATCCACAGAATAATGAATGTGGAATTGTTGGTGGTCTGACAAATTACAGGAAGAAAGAGTAAATGTATGCACACATGGATGACCCCAGCATAATTCACTTCTATGGGTCTGTCCCAAGGTGAGTTGAGCGGTGGTCACATATTACAACAACCTCTACATTCACACAGGAAACTTTGGGACTGTTCTTGTGACAAGTGGGGGTCCCAGCTATCAAATCATCAGTAGAGATGAGCAAACCTGAGGTTCGGTGTTCTGACTTTTATTAAAAAACAGAGTTCGGATGCTTTAGGTATGCTAACTAGTCACATAAGCATCGCTGTGTCCACTCGGTGCTCAGGCCAGTGTGAGCCGCTTACAGTGTTTCAACATCTCGCCCTGGGGTTAACAATAGTGTGATTGGATGTAGTGTGCACCCCTTTACAAAAAATTGAAAATTCCAGCTCACCAGCCCCCGGAAGTGATCTGTTTATGGCTGCCCAATTAGTGACTTCCATTGGGGTTCAGGTTAAGTCAGGGACCCAACCCAAACTTTATCTAAAGTCCTGATGAAGTCACTGATATTCCACGGGTCTGCTCCTCTGTAATCACTAGCGATCATGCAATTATCACTTATCCCGTAAATACATGTAAAAACAAAGCAAATGTACCTGCAAAGATATTTCGATAATTCCCTCCATTCCTTCTTGTCACGTCTCCACCGGAGTCGACTTCTGCTTCATTCATCAGACGACGACGCATCACCACTGTGGGTGGTGCTGGGGACGAGGGAGCAGTCAGTGGCTCTGCTGGGCGCAGGCTCTGCTCATCTATTAGGCTGTTTCACTAGGACCTGCAGTACCACTGGTTGATTGTGGTGGTGTGTGCCTTCCGGCTGGAGTAGCTACCTTTCAGCTGGGGCCAATGGGAAGGCACCACACCCCTCTTATGCTTTCTCCCTTCTGCTGGCAGGTGCCAGATATAAGGCTCCTTAACACACTGAGACTTTCTAGCGATCCCATCAGCGATCCCGACCTGGCTGGGATCACTGTAAAGTCTCTGGTGAGCTGTCAAAAATGCAAACCTGGCCAACGACGCAGCAGCCATACAGACCTGAAGAACGACCTAGCTGGTCGTTGTGGACGTGTCAAAACAGCTATTTGAAAGGGAAGTCACTAACGAAGTTGTTGTAACGGTGTCAAATATAATGATGCATGCTGCGCAGCGGCAAACAAAGGACCAAAAATGTTCCTGAGAGATGTGTAGCGATCAGCGACCTCACAGCGGGGGCCAGGTTGCTGATGAGTTTCACACACTGCAATGTCGCTGGGGAGGTCGCTATTACGTCACAAAACCGGTGTCGTTACAGCGATATCGCTAGCGATGTTGCAGTGTGTAAAGGGGCCTTTAGTCCTGTAATTCCCTGCTAGACTCTGGTTCCTTGCAGTTTGTTCGTATTCCCATATATTGACCTTAGCGTGACTACCTGACCACTCTTCTGCCTGCCGTTCCTGTACTTCACTGCTAGCTCCGGTTTTGACCCTTAGCTTGTTTGCCCGATCACTCTTCTGCCATTTCTGTGCTTTGCTGCTAGTTCCAGTTGACCCTTAGCCTGATATCTGACCACTCTCCCGCCTGACGATTTTTGTCCCTGTTCTACATCCTGGATTTGACCCTACCTGGTTACTGCTACTCTCAGGACTGCAGTCTTCCACGGGCAGCGATCGCCTGGGCCCTGTCGTAATTCCAAATCCCTGTATAGGGGTTAAAGGGTTGCGAGGTCTGGGTTCCTGTTTTGTGGGCGGTTGCCTCTATTCACTTGTTTCACCAATCCTGAGTCCGTAGCTCCAGGTAGGTGTCACACTTCTCACTTGTAGTATAAAAAATTAGTTTGGTAAATATCTTGCTAGTGTTTGTAAATGGCACACATGGATGTGACTCCTTGTATGACCGGCTTTCCCTCTTGCAGAAGTTTACCAAATAAACTAGAGAATGCATCAGCAGTCAAGTGCATTTCAGTAGTGAATGGTTGGATAATGCATGAGCATCACTCATACATACCCATAAAAGAGTGCTTACTGTATCAATCTTCCTTTCCTTAGCTCCTATTTAAGGTATAATGACACTCAGGATCTTGATGGACGGGCGTAGATGATTGAGTGGCGATGTTAAAAGTAAAGGACAAAATGAGGTAATATCTGTCACTCAGAATATGCCTCCATCTAAAGATCGACATGATACTCACTAGCAAAACAGCAATTAAGTAAATAATTTACAGGCAATTTTTTACTCACTGAGATTCTGGCCAATAAATATTTGAATGCATTACTTTGTTTTATATTATTGCTTGTTTACATGCTAACGATCAGTCACCGTGACAAAGAAAACATAATCACGGATTTATGGTGGTAAATTACATGAAACTGTAATACATTATAGTAACTATCTCATCAATAATACATGTCAAATAGCGGCAATGCATTCAGCTCCGCTCATTTTTCTTTTACAAAAGTTTGGAAATTATGCTTATGTTGGCTACCTTATAATCTCTAAGACTAATAACAAATGACCTATTATTTACAAAGTTACGGTAACGTGGATGTGGAATATTAACCCCTGTGCTCCCAAATACCATAAGGAATATAATGGAACGTGTATATGCGTCTCTAGCGGGGAAAGGAGAACGTAATTGAAGTCATTTGTTTAAAAATAATTTTCATTACTAACGAAAGTGATAATCACCTGGATGAAGCGATCCGGTCATACTGAACATACTCATATCTACTAAAAGAAGCTACTATGCCATTTAAAAAAAAATGAAAATCCACAGATGTGTACAATGGGGGCAGCAGGACCCTCTGGATATTTATAGTTAATGTATCTAATAGAGTACATAATTTAAATGAAACAACCTAAAGGAAATAAATAAGCCTTCAAAGGAGGAAACCAAGAAAGAACCTGTCTATATGTTCTTCTGCAACCTATAGTCCAGTTGGTACTCAGCTAATGTATGGAGGAAGAACAAATAAGGGTCTAAAATGTGGGGAATAAACTGTCACGCTAGGTACAGGGAAGTACTAAGCGCACGGCGAAAGGGAAGGGAAACCGTGTCTCAGAAGAAGGAAGATGGTGACCCCTGGCCGAACCTACTGCTGGTCCCTGAGGTCCCTCACCACACAAATCCAAGGCAGAAGCGGGCCGAACCAGTCCTAAGGGGTGGGGGGGGGGGAGACGACCAGTATCTTCAAGTAAAGCCTGCAATGGCAGGACAGTACTACACAATGCACGTTGGTGGTGCAAATGTGTATACACACAATGCACGTTGGTGGTGCAAATGTGTATGCTAGTGGCCAGTGGGACCGGATTTTTCCGGTGGTATCTGATCTCCTCAGGAGAAATACTGGGTGAGATCTAGCTAATTATTATTTATTCATGCACTGCACTGCACTTTGTAATATCATGTTTTTAGATTATTGATATTAAAAGTTAAATTTTAAATCCTTGCTTTAACCAGAATTATTAGGCAAATGAGTATTTTGATCACATGATACTTTTTATACATGTTGTCCTTCTCCAAGCTGTATAGGCTGAGAGCCAACTACCAATTAAGTAAATCAGGTGATGTGCATCTCTGTAATGAGGAGGGGTGCGGTGTAATGACATCAACACCCTATGTAAGGTTTGCTAGGCAACTTCCTTTCCTTTGGCAAAATGCGTCAGGAGAGAGATTTGACGGGCTCTGAAAATCCCAAAATTGTGAGATGTCTTGCAGAGGGATGCAGCAGTCTTGAAATTGCCAAACCTTTGAAGCGTGATCACCGAACGATCAAGTGTTTCATGGCAAATAGCCAACAGGGTCGCAAGAAGCGTGTTGGGCAAACAAGGCGCAAAATAACTGGCCATGAATTGAGGAAAATCAAGCGTGAAGCTGCCAAGATGCCATTTGCCACCAGTTTGGGCATATTTCAGAACTGGAACGTTACTGGAGTATCAAAAAGCACAAGGTGGGCCATACACAGGGACATGGCCAAGGTAAGGAAGGCTGAAAAACGACCACCTTTGAACAAGAAACATAAGATAAGACTTCATGACTGGGCCAAGAAATATCTTAAGACTGATTTTTCAAAGGTTTTATGGACTGATGAAATGAGAGTGACTCTTGATGGCCAGATGGATGGGCCAGAGGCTGGATCAGTAAAGGGCAGAGGGCTCCACTCCGACTCAGACGCCAGCAAGGTGGAGGTGCAATACTGGTATGGGCTGGTATCATCAAAGATGAACTTGTGGGACCTTTTTGGGTTGAGGATGGAGTGAAGCTCAACTCCCAGACCTACTGCCAGTTTCTGGAAGACAACTTCTTCAAGCAGTGGTACAGGAAGAAGTCTGTATCGCTCAAGAAAAACATGATTTTCATGCAGGACAATGCTCCATCACATGCATCCAACTACTCCACAGCATGGCTGGCCAGTAAAGGTCTAAAAGATGAAAAAATAATGACATGGCCCCCTTGTTCACCTGATCTGAACCCCATAGAGAACCTGTGGTCCCTCATAAAATGTGAGATCTACAGGAAGGGAAAACAGTACACCTCTCGGAACAGTGTCTGGGAGGCTGTGGTGGCTTCTGCATGCAATGCTGATCGTAAACAGATCAAGCAACTGACAGAATCTATGGATGGTAGGCTGTTGAGTGTCATCATAAACAAAGGTGGCTATATTGGTCACTAATTTTTTGGGGTTTTGTTTTTGCATGTCAGAAATGTGTATTTCTAAATTTCGTGCAGTTATATTGGTTTACCTGGTGAAAATAAACAAGTGAGATGGGAATATATTTGATTTTTATTAAGTTGCCTAATAATTCTGCACAGTAATAGTTACCTGCACAAACAGATATCCTCCTAAGATAGCCAAATCTAAAAAAAAAACCCACCCCAACTTCCAAAAATATTAAGCTTTAATATTTATGCGTCTTTTGGGTTGATTGAGAACATAGTTGTTGATGAATAATAAAAAATATCCTCTAAAATACAACTTGCCTAATAATTCTGCACATGGTGTAGAAGACACAAGGGGGAAAAGCATAAACTACTTATCATTAGATGACTAAGGTAGGAGTTCAGAAGAGCTTCCAGCAATGACACTATAGAGGAGTACAAGCCACCTGCATGAAGGAACTGAAAATATCACCAGCACAGTCTAAAGGAAGGAAGGGTTATTTAAACACCAAGGGAACACTGATCAACAGTTGGGTGGAAGTCGAGCTCCTGCTGGGTCCAAAAGGGGAAGAGATGAGTCCAGCAGGAAAGTTATAAATACTGACAGCAGGAACAATGAAAAGTCAGGGAGCATTCTGCGCAGCCAAACGCTGTGACCTGCTATAGCCAGAAACCACATAACTGTCTGTCACAGGTGACACACCCGTGACATAAACACTTTTGTAACTTTATTCGCATTTTATAAATTCTTCATATTGGCAATCATGGCAACATATGCAAAAACCGCTACATGTGAAGCTAGTGCCATCCTTTTGTTACATTGCAGTTAACTGCAGTGGCAGCTTCGACTTAATATGAGGTCTATCTGTATTTTGATTACATTAAGACCCTATACTAACGATTGATGGGGATCCTGTCCTGGCATCTCTGCCAACCAGTCGGTTATTGTTTACTAGGCACAGTTCCATTCATACAAAACTTTGCCTTATAACCAATGAAGGGGTATAAGTTGACAGGTGGGTGATGGGGAAACAGACCGCCACCAATCTAATACTGATTGCTTAGCTGTAAGAGGTTTTCTGGCCTTACATTGTTACCTATGCTTAGAATAGGTCACATAAATATTATTAGTTCTGCAGGAAATGGACACCCAACACCCCTACCGATCGGCTGTTACTGGACGTAAATAGCGGAGAAAAACAGCACAACGCCATTCACTGGGTGGTGGCCGCTGCCTAGAATTGCAGCTCAGCTACTATTGACGAGGTAATGAGATGATCCAAAGTTCTCACCAGTGGCCACTACATAGTCAATGGCGTTGTGCTCTCCTGCTCTCTTCATTGTTCACATCCTGTAATAGCTGATTGGCAGGGTGTTAAGGCCGCTTTACACGCTTCGACATCACTAAAGCGATGTCGTTGGGAGTCACGGATTTTATGATGAACATCCGGCCGCGTTAGCGATGTCGTTGCGTGTGACACCTATTAGCGATTTTGAATCGTTGCAAAAACGTTCAAAATCGCTAATCATTTACATGCCCTCCTAATCTCAATTATCGTTGCTGCTGCACGTACGATGTAGTTCGTCGTTCCTGAGGCAGCACACATCGCTACATGTGACACCGCAGGAACGAGGAGCCTCACCTTACCTGCTTCCCGCCAGCAATGAGGAAGGAAGGAGGTGGGCGGGATGTTCGTCTCGCTCATCTCCGCCTATCCGCTTTGATTGGGCGGACGCTTAGTGACGTCGCTGTGACGCCAAACGAACCGCGCCCTTAGAAAGGAGGCGGATCGCCGGTCACAGCGACGTCGCTATGAAGGTATGTGTGATGGATCAGAGCGATTTTGTGCGCCACGGGCAACGATTTGCCCGTGTCGCACAAATGATGGGGGCGGGTACGCACGCTAGCGATATCGGTAACGATATCGCAGCGTGTAAAGCGGCCTTTAGACATCCACCCACCACAGATTTGAGATTGATGACTATCCTAAAGATATTCAAATTGTTTCTCCAGGAAAGGAGACAAACTCTAGCGCAGCACCACCTATTGGAAGTAGCGATCCTAAAAGTCAAATGTGGATTTTTAACAATCTTTTGCATATGACTTAGGACATATATGCCAGATCAGAATCCCAATTTGCAGACACGGTGTTTTGGGGTGCTTGCCCCTCGTCAGTGCAAAGTATGGGGTGTCTGATCTGGCTCATGAGAAGCTATGTGGGGACCACGGTGGAACACTATTCTCCT
Organism: Anomaloglossus baeobatrachus; assembly: GCF_048569485.1. Taxonomy (NCBI): domain Eukaryota; kingdom Metazoa; phylum Chordata; class Amphibia; order Anura; family Aromobatidae; genus Anomaloglossus; species Anomaloglossus baeobatrachus. Next base: position 124,913,708 of record NC_134354.1, read on the forward strand.
TAACGAGACTTTGCAAGCCAGTCTGGCTGCCAGTAAGGGGACTTATAGCTGCCATGCCCCTCTGGAAAATATACAAATTGTCTCTCCAGGAAAGGAGACAAACTCTAGCGCAGCACTACCTATCCTAAAGATAGGTCATCAATAGCCATAAGGTTAGAAAACCCCTTATTACGCACCGTTCACCAAATTTATCACAGTGAACTGGACGCACAATGCTATAGCGGAATAAAGTTTTCTTTTTATTATTTCACCTTTCCGTTGCTCCGATATTAGCAATCTAAGCATTTGGTACCAAATGTGTTAACTTTTGCTAAGTCCAAATGTATTTTATCAGAAAGTTTTCACTGGGGGTGTGTACTTGTTCCATCTGTATTACGATGATCAATCATAAACAGGCAGCAACACGCAAAAAAAAATACACCCCCCACCATAGCTTACAGCAGGTTTCTCAGTGTGTGTGAGATGTAACAATACAGCCCTGATCTCCAGGTCTAACCTCCTGCATGGTTAGAAACCACAGGTGAGTAAAACCTTTCAGATAAATTTTCTGTGTGGGGAGGGGAAGCACAACTGAGTTTATATGTCTCATTACAGACCCTTCTATCAGCTCTCCTCCTCTCCTAGCAGTGTCACATCTGCTGCACTGCCCATCTGCCACAGTCTCTCCAGAGGTGGGGCAATGTCACAGTTATGTCTGTTGTGCTCAACTTGTAATTGCTCTCAGGGAAGACAGAGTAGTGTCATTACATCTCACACAGGAGTAACCCAGAACAGGCTGCTCCTGTGTGAGCTGCAATGACAGTCCTGATCTCACTACAGAGCTGGTGCATGTTGCCTCAGCACAGCAGACAGGTATGATTATTACATCTCACACTGAAAAACCTGCTCTAAGCTATATGGGACGTGTTCTTTCCTTTCAGTGTTGCTGCTTGCTTATGATTGGTCAGCATCATACTGAGAGTACCAGTACACACCCTAGTGAAAATTATTCGATAGCACCTACTTGGACTTAACAAAAGTTAACTCATTAGCAAAGTATTTGGCACCAATATCTCCACAATCAATCAAAAGGCAAAATTAAAAAAAAAGTTTTATTGTTTTTGGGCACATATCTGTTAGCAAATATTACTCAAATTCAGAATAAAAAAAAAATCAAAATGAAAATATAATAGAAGTTTAATCCTTATGTTATGCAATCTTAAAGATGTCAGATACATTTGCCCTATACCCCCACAAGCCTTGGAAATGGAGGTGAGCGGACCCATGGAGGTTTGGGTTCAGCTGGACTTTAAAGCTCAGTTTGGGACCTGGGCTTGACCTGAACTTGATCACTTAGCCCGAACCCTATTGTAAGTCACTGATTGGGCATTTTGGATTTCCGCCCACATACAGCCAATCATAAACAGGGCATTTCCAGGGGAAGATGGGCAGATTTTTTTTTTTTTCGTATACACATCGGAAAATGGTTTTACCCCCAAGTGAGAGCCATTTAGAGACTGAAGGTGGCTCACACTGGGCTGAGCACTGAGCTTATTTGAGCACAGCGCTGCTCGATTGAATGGCTAGAATACAAGAGCACCTGGTCTCTCAACTCGGACACTGATTTTTTGTAAAGTTTGTGTTTGATACAAACTCTGATCTTTACAGTTTGGATTCACTCATCTCTACTTGGAAGACAACCACATTTTTTTAAGCAGTCTGTTCTATTGCCCATATAGATGGTGTAACACTTTTACCGGCGTCCTCGCACTGTCCTGTCCCCGGTGGGGATGCTGGCACACTCACCCTCCTGGCCGCTCAGCAGTGGCTGCTCCATCCCAGATTCCTGTGGCCACCTCCCGGGGTCTGCACATGTCGCACAGGCCTCCTTGGAGCACTCTTACAGTGCGCAAGCACCTTTTCTTAAAGGGCCAGTACCCTAACCAGGAAGTGTCTCTCAGCCTACGGCTGTGAGGCATCAGGTATTTAAGACACCCTCCCCTCATGTGAGGTGCCTGGGCAACATGGTCTAATCCTAGAGCTGCGTTGCTAATTGTGCAGGTTCCTTACCTGTGTTGCTGTTACTTACACCTGTTTCTTAGTCGCAGCTGCTGCTGCTACATAAATTCATATCGGCCGAACCTGCAATCTCAGTCGCCGCTGCATCATATCACCTCGGCAAAGCCCGCTGTCCTGGCCGCTGCTGTATTGTACCAGATCAGCCACGTCTGCCATCTTGGCCGACACTGCTACATTGTATCCTATTGGTCCAGGCCTGCTGTCCCAGCCACTGCTGCATCATACTATATCGGTCAAGTCTGCTATCCTGGTTATCTCTTCTGCATCCAACCCTATTGGTCCAAGCCTGTTATACCAGCCGCTGCTGCATCGTACCCTAAATTAATTTTACATCCGTTTTGAGAATTTGTAATGTGAAAGAGGCCACAAAGCTCAAATTCCCTTTAGTAGAAATTAAAATAACTATTAAGTAACTTATTATTGAGGTCAAAGCCTATAAAACATATATGGTAACCCATTTTTTCATCATATAAAGAAGTACAAAATAAAGTGAATGGAAGCAGCACTCCAATGGACTTTATTCACAGATTCATGAAACGTTTCAGCTCCTCATTTGAAGCCTTTCTGAAACATATTAAATGATATATAACGCACACGTGAGCAGGTATTGATAAATAATTGGCCTTGAATATTTCTAGCAGACAAAAATAAATCCTGTTGCTATAGAAACAAGTGATAACTTTGACAAGTGCATGTGCTAAGTTTTAGCAGAAAAGGTTGTGTCATTTTAAAATTGTGACTAAGAAAGGTAAAAGAAGCACTGTCAACTTTTGTATTGATTAAATATCTGTCCATAAGCATGCAATGTAGTGTGTGTGTAATATCCTCCCCTCTCGCCGCTCTCTCCGGGGTCCGGCACTGTTCTTCTCTTCTCAGTGAAGATGTCAGAGCACTCTGTGTGTGACCCAGAAGTCTCTTCTGCAATGTCTGCCCATGGGAGTCTCGTTCTGACGCTCCATAGACTTGCATTGTAAATGTCACTTCCGAGTTCCACAAAGCGCAGCATGACCAGGAGAAATCTGCAGAGCGGTGACGTCATTGACAGGAGAAGAACGGTGCCGGACACCGAAGAAAACAACCGGACAGGAGTATATTAACACACAGACACTACACATAAACACACATTTATTCAATAAAGCTAGCGGGAGAGCTTCTTTAACCAAGACAGGTGAAGACTGCAACTTCAGCAAAAACTTTCTGAAGGCGTCGTTTTTACAGGATAACGCACCGCCGACAAGTCTAATATTGTCCTGCAATAACTCAATGAAATGGGCTGTAAAATCGTCAATCATCCACCATATTCTTCTAATCTGGCCCCTTCTGATTATTATCTCTTTCGGACTTTTAAAAAAATTAAGCCCTTCACCCCCGGGCAATTTTTAAGTTTTTCATTTTTTCCGAGAGCCATAACTTTTTTTATTTTTCCATCAATTTTGCCATATAAGGGCGGGTCAAGTTGTACTTTGGAATGAAACAATTAGCTTTCCCATATAGTGTACTGGAAAACGGGAAAAAAAATTCAAATGTGGAGAAATCGTAAAAAAAAGTGAAATTCCACAATGGTTTTGTTTTTTTTTTCTTCACCGTGTTCACTATATGGTAAAACTGACATGTCTGTATGATGCCGCAGGTCGGTACAAGTTCATAGACACTAAACATGAATACTTTTACTGGTGAAAAATAATTCAGAACTTTGTCCAAAAAAGAATTATGCTTTTGTCGCCATATTCCGAGACCAGTAGCGTTCTCGTTTTTCAGGATCTGAGGCTCAGTGACGGCTTACTTTTTTGCTTCTTGAGCTGACGTTTTTAATGATACCATTTTTGTGTAGCTGCAAGGTTTTGATCACCTGTTATTGCATATTAAAGAAATGTTGTGGCAACCAAAAAACATAATTTTGGCGCTTGGAATTTTTTTTCTCACCATGCCATGTACATTTCTTAATGAGGCAATACCAAATATGTGTATTTTTTTAACTGTTTAATTTTCAATGGGGCTAAAGGAGGGTGGATTTGAACTTTTAGGTTTTTCTATTTGTTCATATTTTTTAAACTTATTTTTCTTTTTATTTATTTTACTAGTCCACTTTATCACTGCAGTCTGATCACCTGTGCATTTCTGCTGATCAGAGCAGCATCACTCTAATAAGAATAAATGCTCATCTTCTATGAGTGCTGGCGCTCTGTCAGCTCTCACAGGAAGCGAGTCATCAACTGACCCCACGCTACCATGATAACATATTGGCGCCCTGTGATCGCATCACGAGATTGCTGATGGCGGCAGGGAACAGCGCTATCACTGCCGCAGCCCTTTAAATGGCGCAGCCAGTGTTTGACAGCATGGTCTAAGGGGTTAACAGGCGTGGGCGGATCTCTGATCCACGTGCGCCTGTTAGTGACACGTCTAGTAATCAGATCAGCAGACATGTGAAGGGAGTACTGCGGGCTCATCGCTAGAGCCTGTGGTAACCGGAGAGAGGCAACCAAGGATGTACATTGTGATCGCGGGTGGCCGATGAGTTGTCATGACAGTTAGGGCTTAGCTGATGACCCGTGTGTCTGTCATGATGATCTTCCTGCGAGTCGGGATAGAGGGATTGTGGCTTCTGCTGTATAGAGCGGTGCTGGTGCTTATGTATGGTGCTGTACAGCACAAGTAACGATCACAGCTTCAAGTTACATAAGGAAACGATTAAACAATAAAAAGTGAAGTAAAAAAAAAAAAAAATTAAAAAATTGAAATCTCACAAAAGTTGAAATCTCCTTCTGTTTTGCTCCATAGAAAATAAAACAATTTTTTAAAAAAAGGTAAAAAATACACATATTTGGTATTGCTGCGTTTAGAAGTGTCCTATCAAAATATGAAATAAATTAATTCAATCAAACAGAGAGATGGAAAAATAAAAAACATTAAAAACACTAGAATTGTTTTTTTAGCGGCCACAAATAAAAAAATGCAATAAGAGGCGATAAAAAAAAGAAAATTGTATTAGTAAAAACATCAGTTCACAGCGCTAATAATAAGCCCCAAATCCTGAAAAGTAAAAATGTTATGGGTCTTGGTAAATGGTGACAAAAGCTAATTTTTTTTCTTAAAAATTTCTGCATTTTTTTCTACCACTTAAATTTTTTTTTAAAAAAAACTATACATTTGATATCCACATACAAAAAAATATATATTGTGGAACTGCACTTTTTCTTTTGCAATCTCACCGCATATTTATTTTTTTCCCTCTTTTCCAGTAAACTATAGGGCAGAATGATTGATGTAAATCAAAAGTCCAACTTGTCCCGTAAAAAATAAATCCTCATACAGCCATATTGATGGAAAATAAAATAGTTATTGCTCTTGGAAGAAGGGGAGGAAAACAAAAAGGAAAAAATGTCCATGGTGTGAAGGGGTTAATAACCTCATTGATAGCAGCGGAGACTGTAACTGCGGGGATTTCTGCATGTGGCACTCACTACATATTGAGATGTTTTGACATTTTTATTTCCATTTGTTCCTCCTTTGCCTGTTATTATCTATTGCTCCTGTGACTTCCAGAATGCCACAACTTTTCCTTATTGTTGCTACAATTTCAATGTTGAGGAAGGAATTTAATATACACATTATACAAATTATATCCATACACCTGTATATTTACAAATAGAAAATACACACAGCTAAAAGAAAATTTTTTTTATATATATATATATGTGCATATATACAGAGAAGATAAGGTATCTGATACAGTATACACACACAATGCACACAGTGCGGACTGCCGCCTCTGCTGCTCCGGCTCACACCGAGAACCTAGCCCCGCCCCCTCTCGCTGCTGCCCTCTTGTGCCCGGAGCGCTGACCTGCAGCCACTGCTGTTGCCCCCAGTCCCCGCCCCCTCTCGCTGCTGTTGCCCCCAGTCCCCGCCCCCTCTCGCTGCTGTTGCCCCCAGTCCCCGCCCCCTCTCGCTGCTGCTGCCCTCCAGTCCCCGCCCCCTCTCACTGCTGCCCCCTTGTGCCCGGAGCGCTGACCTTCCAGCTATAACGCACACAAGGTTATTACGCGCCGCTCTGGAGACTTCCTTATATCGCGATATATATATACACGTCACGTGAGCCGCCGCGTAATTATCGGACATTTCCACGACAGTCAGTGCTATGTCTACACTTTCCTCACATCCAATATTATCGCGCGATATGCCGCCATTAGTATCCTGTGTCCGGCAGGCGGCGGGGCTCCTGGAGGTGCCGGTGTTCCTGGTAGGACCGGGCTCCCGGCAGTGTAGGGCTCCTGCTGGTGTCGGGGCTCCTGGCAGTGTAGGGCTCCTGGCGGTACAGTCCTGACAATGTCGGGCCGGGGCATCAGCAGGACCGGGGCTCCCAGTAGTGCCGGGGCCGCCCAGTGAGCAGCAGCAGCGGGCGGGCTTGCTGGCAGCCAGGTCCCCGTGCAGAGGGGCGGGCAGAGCGCGCAGGACGCCGGCTGGCCCCGCTCCGTGCCGGCAGAGGTGGGTGTGGGAGTCCGCTCCGTGTTTTGCTCTTGCTCCCTCCCTCCTCTCCTTTCCCCCTCCTCCGCCGCTTGCTCCTGAACTCCAGCCCCCTCTCTATCAGCCTCTCACTCCGTCTCAATATGTCTCAAGATGGCGGCCAATGCGGGATCGATGTTTCAATATTGGAAGCGCTTTGATTTACAGCAGCTGCAGGTCAGCTCCGTTTTCTTCCTCCCTCTCCTCCGCCACCCTCTCCCGCTTCTTCCCCGCCTTCTATCTGTCCGCTCCGCTCCCCCGTGCACCGTCCCTGAGCCGGGCAAGCCCGCCGCTTTCCCGGCCGCTCTCATTGATAACGTTTTATCAGAAATTGATCCTCTTTGTTCAATTCATCGATCAGCCAAGATGGCGCCGGCTGTGGCGCCGCTTCTTCCTGCTGCCGGGCCGTGCGCCGCCGCCGCCGCCGCCGCCGCCGCTCAGTGCCTCGCATCTTGTTACAGCTTCTCCAAGTTTATTTTTTTATGGACTTTTTTTTCGCTTCTTTTATTGAACTTGCCTCCTCCGCCGGTTGTTGTGCTGATGATGCTGGTGGCGCTGTGGTGCCAGCTCTCACCCCTCCTCCGCCGCCTCCTCCTGCCCGGAATCTGCTGCACGGACACAACTTTATGCTTTTATTAAATAACACGAGCCCTTCCGTCCTCGTCCCCGGTGCCCGGCTCCGGTGTGCTGCTCCGGGGGGCTCCGGTGTCCGGATATGGGGGGCCCCTGGTGGCTTTTTCTGGACCCCAGAGAACTTTACATTTGGAGCGGATTTGTCTGTAGTGTTGTGCATTGTATTTTGGGGGATTATTATTAATGTGCGTTATCTCTCCGTGCTGGGGGTGAGGGGAGCTCTCGGGGGTCTCCCTGCAGGGAGCTCGGGGGGCGCGGGGAAGACTCTCCTCAGGTGACGGATAGTCCAGCAGGTCGGGGTGTCTGGCTGAGGCTGATTATGGGGGGGGGTTGTATGTGCCTCTATTTTGTCACCTTTTATTTGGTGCTGTGTCCCCCCCAGTGCTGTGTCGTCCCCCCAGTGCTGTGTCCGGCAGCAGACCCTGTATAGAGGATTTTATTATATTGTTACTTTCCCTGTGTGGCCATTTTCAGCCTCTGGGGCTTCTTCTTAGGTATGAGGTAAACTTGCCGAATAACATAGCCCCTCCAGGATGCAGACTAACCTCCGGCCATCCGTGTGGTGTCCGGTCCTGGTGCATTGGCTGCGTGTCCCCTCAGTATTGGGGCTTTTTCTTTAGGGCTTTTTTTGTCCATATGTTGCTGTAGATCCTAATGTGGAGGTGGCGCATGTGAAGACGGTGACCCAATTTACAGGCGGAGGGTCCCGGGAGGTCTCCATGTGGCTCGCTGGGAATTTAACCCATAATCAGCCACAGAAGTGGCCCACCAGAATTTTTTTTTTTTATAATTTATTTTATTTTTTTTTTCCCTTGGGATATTGTGGCCTTGAAAACCCTTTTGTGATTCTGGTTAATTTTATCTGTATGAAATAAGCGAAAGTGCCGGCTCCTCGCTGCGATCATGTTTATTACAGGAAAATGCATTTCACATAAAATTAATTGGGGCACGAGACTACTTTTTTTTTTTTTTTTTAGTTTTTTTTTTTTTTTTTTTTCTCCCTTTTGAGTGGAGCACGTTTTGCATTGATTTGCATATAATTATAAATCTTCAGAAGTGTCTATCTGCAACACTTTCATGTGCCTGGGAGAGCGGGGTGGATGTGATGGTGAGGGGTTCAGGAAAACCTGAGAGGTGTGTGTGTGTGTATATATAATATATATTATAGTATGTACGCATGTTTATAGTGTTTCTCTGTGAATAGTGTGTGTGTGTGTGTGTGTATATAATATATATGTATGTGTGTGCGTGCATATGTATAGTGTACATTTCTGTGTGTATTATATGTATAGTATGTCTGTGTACAATGTGTGTAATATGTATAGTCTGTAGATCTGTTTGTGTAATGTATAGTGTATGTTTGTACAACTGTATGTTTGTGTGTATATTGTTTCTGTATATAGTATGTGTATAGTGTGTTTGTATGTGAAGTTTGTATATGTGTGTATAATGTGTCTGTAGTGTATCTGTGTGTATAGTGTAGGCTTGTGTATGTGTGTAGTGTATGTTTATGTATATAATGGGTGTAGTGTATGTGTATAGTTTGTGTGTATATAAGGGGTGTATAGTGTGTGTGTGTATGTGTCTAGTGTATCTGTGTGTATAGTGTGTTTGTGTATGTGTGTATAGTGTATATAATGTGTCTGTAGTGTATGTTTGTGTATGTTTGTGTGTATAGTGTATGTTTGTGTGTATAGTGTATGTTTGTGTATATAATGTGTATAGTGTATGTTTGTGTATATAATGTGTATAGTGTGTGTGTATGTGTCTGTAGTGTATCTGTGTGTATAGTGTGTGTTTGTGTATATGTGTGTATAGTGTATATAATGTGTCTGTAGTGTGTGTTTGTGTATGTGTGTGTATAGTGTATGTTTGTGTATATAATGTGTATAGTGTATGTTTGTGTATATAATGTGTATAGTGTGTTTGTGTATATAATGTGTCTGTAGTGTATGTTTGTGTATATAGTGTATCTGTGTGTATATAGTGTATGTTTGTGTGTGTTTTCATGGTTATGGTGTCTTGTCAGTCACCGTGTGAAAGGCTCAGTCTGGAAGTCGAGCTCTCTGCTATGGAGTCATGGTTAAGATCAATAGACATTCTCATGAACTTACAGGGGGCAGTAAAAATATTCTTGATTGCCTGTATAGATTTTCGTGCCTCTAAAGCCTCCCGTATTGACCAGCATAGCAGCTTTTAGAAGCGGTGGCTGTCAGCCTGTGTACTGATACTGTCTGTCTGCTCTGGGGATACTTGTACAATTAGGAGGAGAATAAACACAACTTTTACTACCAGTATTAGCTGCTTTTTTTTATGTTTTTCAGAATCTATCTTTTGAGATATGGATCCGTAGCTTAAACACAAGGGCTCGTTTTCCTTTGTCAATCGTCTACACACTAAATAAAATAGCTTTTTGTGCCGTGGCCTGGTAGATTCCTTTTCCTTAGTAACAAAGAGAAGCGGACATAAATTATGCATCCTTTAAATTGCAGATTATTTCGGCTGGGATGTGGGTGGAATAAAGACGTAACGTGTCATTTCGCGTAGACTCTTTTGAAAACTTTGCAAATAAAAAGGCCCGCAAAATTTAGTGACCCTCAATATGTAAGGCGCGGGGGTTAAATTAAGCAGTGTTTATAAAACTGTGATCTTGACATGGTTTTCTGGTAAGCAGGAGACTATTATTTTAAGGACGCCTCAAAAATTGTGCTTTGTGCACAGAACAAAGATCATTGTTTTCTCTTTTGTTAAAATGAAACTCATTAATCATCGTCTGAATGTACAAGGTGGAAGGTCCTTGAATTCATATGATCACGTTGGTGGAGGGGGGAAAAAAGGCAATCAAACACCACTCTCAGAAAGGATCAAAAGTTCAGAACACTTTGCCATCAATTCATTACAGTTCAGCAAATTAAACACAAATGACAGACTTCTGAATATTCAAATACTTTCCCAAGAACAAAGATTAGCTTTGTTTCTCTTGTGTCAGGGATCTAGTGATAGCGGTGGGTTTAGCAGTAGTAATTTCCTTTCTGTAAATATTGTCTGAATGGTTTTACAAGAAGAAAGGCTTTATCAAATGTGTTCTGTTCACCCTATATAATAGATCCTAGGAGTACCTGGTGGAATACTTCACAATCAGATCCAGATGCTGATTTCCCAGATTGTAGGCTATTAGATTTCTGTAAATGTGTGAGAAGGCTTCTATGCTTTGGTGCTATTTTCGGAATGGCAATTTTTGTGTGAAACAGATATAGATAGATAGATATATATACACACACATATAATTTGTGTTTCTTTATTAACATGCAGTCATGTTGGGAATTCCAGATTTTTAGCAGGTCAGTCTGCGGTCTATAGACAGATATCCAGCCTCTGAATTCCACTTGCAGACTAATGACTATCCAAGTAGCCTCCTGATGGGCTTAGTGGCAGCGGTGGGTAACGTCACGTCCCTACCATCCCGGAACGTGATTACGCGATAGTGCTACATTATATTTTCCTTAGTCCAATACTTTTGTCAGAATTGTTTCTCTAATTTATGTAAAATATTAAAAATTGATACATTTTAATTGCTAACTGAAAAGATGGTAATGGCATCTTTTGAGATTACTCAAGTAAATTGTTTCACGGAAGGGCAATATTTTTTTAAACACCTATATGGTACGTGTCCACTGAGTTTTTATCACATTTTTGATGCTGTGTTTTAAGTTAAAGCAAAGCGGATCAGATTTATAGAAATCGCATGCTCTCTGTACTTCTTTATAAACTGATCTGTGGAAGTTTTTTTCCAATCTGCAGCATGTGAATTTCCCCTTGTGGGTGATCTTTTGTTTTCTGTGTGGATTTTCCCCATAGACTAGCATTAGATGCAGAAAATCTGCTGGTAAAAAACGCACTTGCGATTTTTTTTTTTTGTACATTTCAGCTGCGGAAATGCATAAAAAACACGTGATACGCAGTTAGGAACGTCAATTCCAGGAAGATTCAAAAACAGCAGCTTTATGTAAAGCAGAACACACCAAAGACAAAAAAACGCAGCTAAAATCACACACAAAACTGCAAGTAAATTAAGGTGCAGAAATTCTGCAGCATCAAAACCTCAACAAATACTGATTGTGGGAATTGCTTGCGTTACCCAGTGATCAGGAGCTTTTCATGGCACAATTTCTTATGAATTACTGCTAGTACATAACATCCAGTCAGGAACATTTTGTAAATTCTCAAATTCCGGATCCGTTCTTGACTTGCAGCACTCGTCCATGTGGTGGTAGCGGGGCGCCTCGAAGACTCCCCCCCCCCCCCCCCCTCCCCCATTGCCTTATCTAACAGACGTGTCAAAACTGCTTTATTATGAATGGCAGATTTGTTTCGGAACATTTTGGCCATCCTATAGTTAGGTGGGGTTCAGTTTATATACGGCAAAAATATAAATGCTTGAGTAAAAGAAAATTAAACCCAGCGTGACAGCGGAGGGGAGAAAGCTCCTAAACATGACTACATTGCTGCATTTTTTATGTAAATACAGGGAAGCAAACTTGTGAACCTGGAATGAATAGGATATCCTTTTTCTTCATAGCTAGGTAGCCACGTTTTTATTTTTGTTTGGCTTTTGATACTGTGAACTCCATTCCCAGTAAGTAATATTGACAGGACGTCTTTTCACATCTGATACATTAATCAGATACAATATTGGTGATTACGGACAGTGACCATGATTGTTCTGCCCTCTTTTCAGCAGGCCCTGGCGGATCTGCTGAGGGTTGTGTATGCAGCAGCCCATCTTTAGCTCTGAGATTACACACCTAGGTGTTAGGCTGACTGAAGTCATCAAAGTCCACAAACTGCTTCAAGACATAGGAGGCTCCGTATACTGCGCTCATTACCGAGCACACATTATGTCTTTTGATCTAAAAGACAAGTGCTACTTACATTTGATAAATAAAATAAGAGCCATTATATTATTTATTAAGGTTTGATCTCCCAAACTTATTCTAAAGGTTTTCAAGTCTTTCTAGTGTGACTGTGTCAGATGGTGCGGCCGGATAATGTTTACCTGGCTTGCCAAACATGCATATCAATGTCACTGGTTCCCTGAAGCACTTTCCAGTGTGTGTGATGCGGTGGGTGGGCGCTGCTCTGCTGAAAGACTTGGTTGTCAGTTTGTGAATGGAGCAAGAACAGAGAGGCTTTAATATTATACTTGTATGTGTGTGTATATACGTATGAAGTGTAGGAGAGGCATGTGTACTGACTCCCACACCAGTATTCGGTTACTACATGGAAATTTGATGGGAATAAAATAAACACATCTAAGTTTTTTTTGTTTTTTTTTTTTTAGGATTTATTGTAGTTTAATTTAATTTAGTTTGTACATTATACTAAAACTCCAAGTATCCGGGAGCTGATGGCTAATTACAGACTAATATTTACCTGTGCAAACGTCATCTATGAATTGTTTGAGATCTTAATCTAGATTTTTCATATAATCCTCGAGCTGTGTTGCTCCTAAACTGGACACGCTTGATAATCTGCCTCCAGCTTTCCTGCTTCCCATGTTGTATTTTGTATCAGCAGTATAGGTGCTCTAATTTTATTCATAGGCATTACTGGTTTTGTGTATATGGGGGAGATCCCCCCCCCCCCAATTAAGGCTACATGCGCACGCTGCGTTTTTGGCTGCAGTTTTGTTGTCAACTTTCTGACATTTGACTTCCCAGCAAAGTCTATGAGAAGTCAGATTTGCTGTGCGCACATTGCAGTTTGTCAGCGTTTTGTCAAACGTTTGTGACAAAAAAAATGCAGCATGTTCATTCTTCCTGCGTTTTTGTCAACATTTGTCAAAAAAACGCACCGAAAACGCAATTACATTTTTTGTGACATTTCCAGGCTCCATGACAAGGTGCATTTTTGGCTGCAGTTTGTGAACACAAAAAGATGCAGCTTGCGCATGTAGCCAAAGCTTTATTTTAAGGTGCCCAGATTTATATAAACCTAACTTTCGTTATTGTATTTGGGCGCCTCTCGCCTTTTCTCCGCCAGCAGGGGAGATGAGGGATGGTTTTCATGATGCCTTGTCACTGAATGAAGCTGCCTCTAGAGGGGTCTCCCCTCTCCCTACTGAGGTCTCGTGCACGCTGACTGTACAGGGATGTGGGTAGGAAGAGCTGTCGGCTGAAAGTGTTTGCTGTAATGTTTAGCCAGCGTCGCACAGACTGCTGCATGTGTAATGTCACAATGGGTTACTCTTATGATATTTTCCTATACAGCAGAATCATCATATGGAATTCATCTACATTTGGCATCTAGTAATCTATGCATCTGCCCATCAATATCAGTGCCATGGATTTTTATTTTATAGAAACTGCAGCAACAAATCAGCATGTGACTATAGTCTTCATAGTACTTTGCATTGGGTGCACACCTGGGTAGAGGGAACTGTTTTGTTTTTTTTAAATTGTGCAATTTATATAATTTCACATGTTTTGGTCGCAGATTAACAAAAACACAGCTTCAAATGTTTTTGTTTTGTTGGTAATCACATAGACCCCACATTGCTGTTCAGTTGACCACACATTGCTGTTCAGTTGACCACACGTGTGGCCATCTCACAAAGGAAGATATGCCTAAAATGAGGTTAGACAGTGCAAAGTTACCAAGTCTGCTTCACTGAAGTCAGCGGTCCTGTTCTGGGATACTTTTTCAGGACTTAAGACTGAAGCCCACCAGACAGAGCCACTGACATGAAACCTATTGTGTGTACGGACCTTAAAGGGTTATCCACTTCTAGAAAAGTGGCACTCAAACGATTCTTGTAATGCAGAACACACTGGCAGAATGTGCTCTGCCTCCGCTGCTCCGGCTTCCTGCTGCTCCAGTCTGTTTTGGCTGCAGTGGCGATGTCACATTGTCGGCACATGCACATCACTGCTGCAGCCAAGCATTGAGCTCAGTCTTACGCCATCTACAGTGGCAGAGCCGCTGAGCTCAGTGATCTGTCAATTTATAGTGCTGGAATAGTTTTTGCTCCATGTTTCTAAATGTGGAAAACCACTTCACAACATCCACTGTTTTATGTACGGCGCATGTCTGAACCAGATGTATGGGGCAGACTCATGGGGTGAGCTTGCTCCATACTTTGTAGATAATCGCTGTGTTACAGCCAGGACCTGCCTCTAGAAATTGTGGGTGGAGCTCCGCTCCACCCACGATTGTTAACCTGTTAGGTCCCGCTGTCAAACTCTGGCAGCAAGATTTAACACGTGCCGCCATAGGGGCAGGCCATTTTCAGCTCCCATCGGTGCATCAGTGACATGATTGCGTTTCACTCATTGGTCGCTATGACAGTAGAGGGTTTGATGAAGACCTGCCTGCTTGTCATATCATCGCTCCCTTGACTCTGCCTGTGGCCGGGCTTCAGAGGAGACTGATTTCTACTATATGCAGCAATGCTGTGGTATTGCTTTTGCTATATACAGCAATCAGACAATCGCAGGTTAGTCTCTGAAGGGGACTATTTAAAAATGGTGAAAAGTAAAAAAAAATAGTTTTTTTTTTTTTTTGTTTGTTAATCCTCCCCTCCCCCATAAAAGTTGAAATCTCCCCCCTTTTGCCCTATTAAAAATAAAGATAATAAAAAAATTAACCTGGTATCGCCATGTTCATAAGTCTGCTCTATCAAAACATAAAAATGATTAAATGAATCGGAAAACATTGTAAACAAACCAAAAAATTCAATAATGCTAAAATTACAGGGTTTTATTTGGGGGGAGGGGTCGCCGCTGCAATACCACAAAAAATGCTGTAACAAACGTTCAAAAGGTCATATCTATCCCAAAATGGCATCAATAAAGTCATCTAGCCCCGCAATATATGAACCATCACACAGCTCTATCAACTGACAAATGAAAAAGTTACAGAACTTGGAAAATGGCTACACAACCCACAAATTTTCTTTTGCAAAATTCTGTTTTGTTTTTTTTTTTTTGTTTGCAACACTAAATTAAAAAACTAAAGTGGTTTGGTATTGCTGTAATAGCACCGATGAGTAGA
This sequence comes from Anomaloglossus baeobatrachus, assembly GCF_048569485.1. Classification (NCBI taxonomy): domain Eukaryota; kingdom Metazoa; phylum Chordata; class Amphibia; order Anura; family Aromobatidae; genus Anomaloglossus; species Anomaloglossus baeobatrachus. The sequence continues at coordinate 124,928,957 of NC_134354.1, forward strand.
ATCATTGAGAGGTAATTTTTTTTTACACAAAAGGTACTTTGTAATAACATTTCTCAGAAACTTGTCAGAATTGTTTTATTTTGTTTTTTCTTCACAATTTCTCCACACCTGGATTTTTTTCCCGTCTTATAGTAGGCTATGTGGTAAAATGACTGTTTTTCAAGAGTAGGTCTCATCCCACAAAAAAAGCAAAACCTCATGTCTAAGTGGATAGAAAAATAAAACGTATGGCTCTCGGGACGAAAAATTGAAAATGGGTCACTTTACGAAGGGGTTAAGGATAATTTCAATCTTTAGAATTCCACGCACTTTTCGTTATTGATAATTGAGGAGTTAAATATTACATGTAAGATTGTACAATGTATACATTGTAACTATAAAATATATTATCCTGAATAGCGAATACTGCAAATGTAACACACTATTAAAATCATTGCAAGTGTTTTTTATTGCACTTCATACACTGATCCTCCCCTTTGTGCTTTGAAGTGTCTGATCTCGGTGCCACTTATCTGTGCCAAATTTGTTTGTTTTCCCTAGTTGGGCTTTTATACATTGCAACTGGTTATAGAGAGGTTTGGGATATTTACAGCAGACTTTTCTGCACCAAACAAGTGATGGCAAGAAGAACCTTGCATAAAATACGCACTTTTTATTTTTTTTCTTTATTTCCAGTTCTTTTGAATGGGTGAAAAATGCTGCAAAAAAGGCTGAAAGAATTGACATGCTGCAGATTTATTTATTTTTAAAACAAACGCTTTGACAGTTCAAACCTGCATGAAAAAAATAACAACTTCATGTGCAGGACTTTTCAGGAAACTTTCAGTTTGTTGGTACTGGGAGGCCCTGTGCCCACGGGAACTTGCTTCTGCGGATTTTGCCGCGGAAAAACCTGCGGATTTATCTGGATTTTCCAGATAAATCTGCAGGTTCAGCCTGTACAGACACTCCCCATGTTATCCTATGGGACATGGGGAGTGCTGTGTCCACGTTGCGGAATATACTGCGGATATCCCGCAGCCGCACATAACTGCATGTCAATTATTCCTGCAGCATTACGTGCAGAAATCCCCTGCCTTGGTCCCATACTTACCTGCCTTGATAGCAGACACCCGGTCATTTTCCCTTGGTGCACAGGAGCAGGAAGGAGGTGGTGGGCGGGGCCTGCAGGAGCTTCGGTCATGTGACAGCCGGAGCTAGTTCAGGCCCGCCCACCTTCTCCTTCACAGTCAAAACACAATCAGAGACGGAGAGAAGTGCTGCGTGATAGAGGTATGAACGCCCCGATCAATGCAGCACTTGTTCTGCATTGAAGATGCAGTGCCGAAGCCATGGTACTGTATCCTCAATGCAGAATGCCCGCAGCATATCCGGAGGACATTCCGCAAATAAACCGCAGCATGGAAACAAAGTTGTGCTGCGGTTTTCTAGGAGCTCCTGCGTATATAACCGCAGGCCACTTTCCCCGTGGGCACATAGCCTAAGGCTATGTGCGCACGTTGCGTAATTGCATGCAGTTACGCTGCGGTTTGCACCGCAGCGTAACTGCATGCGTCCTGCGTCCCCTGCATAATCTATGGAGATTATGCAGGAGCCGTGCGCACGTGGCGTCTTAGAGCGCAGCGCTTCGGCTGCTGCCCAAAGCGCGCGTTCTGAGAAGTGACATGTCACTTCTTCCGTGCGCTCTGCCTGCAGCGCCTGCTCTGTCTATGGGAGGGGCTGCAGTCAGAGCGCATGAAATCGGCTTTTTTTTTTTTCCTTTTCATTACGGACTGTTTCTGCAGCGATTCGAAGCGCACGTGTGCTGTTCAAATCGCTGCAGAAGTTTCTGCAGGGACAGAACGCTACGTGCGCACATGGCCTAAGATTCAGCACATATTACCCTCAAAAATGCACAAAAAGGTGGCAAAAGGGCAGTGTGAACAAGCCCTTACTAAGGTTGGAAAATAAAAATAGAAGTGCAAGGTGATGCCAATATAAGGGCCTGTTCCCTGTATCTTTTAACTATATCCTCTATTTTACTAAATGGTTGTTGTCATTGTTGGGCCCTGTGTGTATGGACACGCTTGAGTTCCCAGATATGAAAATAGGTGAGGATTCGCCTTGTCAGCATTTTGCCAGTCGTCAAATTTCTTGATTATCTGCTTTTCCCCAGACAGTGCAGGAGAAAATCCAGTGATGAAACTTTGGCTGAGATTTCTTTTTTTTTTTTTTTTTATGCTAAATGCACCAAAAAGTGTCTCTGACATGCACCTTATGTGTTTGACGCTTTCAGCCTTGCGCGTTTAGGGAGCCAGGTCCTGTTGAATGGAAGGTGGCCTATTGGGAAAAGTCTGTCATCCCCAAAACTCAAAGTAACCCACTTATATAGTCACATGAGGCACTTGGCACTTATTTAAAATCCTATCTGTAGTAACTTTAGTTTTCCTTAAAGTTTTACTACATATACAATTTGGGCTCCTTGGTGCACTCTTGATGTAGCTAAAATTCTAGCGCACTGTTCCACCCTTTTCAGTTAGCATTCTTCGTACTTCCCACAGCATTTGCTTATCCAGAGCGAATCAGTCACCAGATTTTAGCTCCCCCATCTGAGAGCAGCATAATGTAGAGACAGATTCCAGCGGTGTCACTTACTGAGCTGTTTGCTGTAATTTTGATAAAATCGCTGTTTTCTCTGCTGCAGATCTAGCAGTTATACAGAGCTCATACATCTGCTGGACTACCTGGCAGCACACCAAGTAGTCCTCTAATGATGATCTACTGCTAATTTAACAGTGATTTTATAAAAGGTACATTATGCAGCTCCGTAGGTGACAAATCACTGGAATCAGGATCTCTGTCTCTACATTATGCTGCTCTCAGATTAGGTGGCAAAAACCTGGTGACAGATTCCCTTTACATGTATACCACAGGTATGAGTTTTCTAGGGCCTTAGTTACTTATTAGTCCTTTGTAAGTGATTTGCGTTTTCAGGGTGAAACTTGTTTACCAAAATTTCAGCATAATCTTGTGGCAGAGTATGCCAGTAGGTGGTGTAATCTTAAACTAGACAGATGTATCCAATTGCTCAAACTGCATAAACTACTATAATTAGCAAATTTGAAGACTATCCAGTCCAAGATTACATTGTCTAATATTTAGCATTGATATGCCCTATTAGATTTTCATGAAAGCGATTTGGACACTTGAGGCTCCTGGATATAGAAAAGCAGGGTTCACAGCCTAGACTACTTTTTACTTAATACTTAAGGGTACCGTCACACTTTAGCGACGCTCCAGCGATCCCACCAGCGATTTGACCTGGTCAGGATCGCTGGTGTGTCGCTACATGGTCGCTGGTGAGCTGTCAAACAGGCAGATCTCACCAGTGACCAGCCAGCAGCGACGCGTGGAAACGATGCTGCGCTTGGTAACTAAGGTAAATATCGGGTAACCAAGCGCTTGGTTACCCGATATTTACCTTGGTTACCAGCGCACACCGCTTAGCGCTGGCTCCCTGCACTCCTAGCCAGAGTACACATCGGGTTAATAAGCAAACCGCTTTGCTTATTTACCTGATGTGTACTCCGGCTACTTGTGCAGGGAGCCGGCACCGACAGCCTGAGAGCGGCGGACGCTAGTAACCAAGGTAAATATCGGGTAACCAAGCAAAGGGCTTTGCTTGCTTACCCGATATTTACCTTGGTTACAGCTTACCGCAGGCTACCAGACGCCTGCTCCCTGCACATTCAGATCGTTGCTCTCTCGCTGTCACACACAGCGATGTGTGCTCATCAGTGGGAGAGCAACGTCAAAAAAATGAACCAGCCCTGTGTGTAACGATCAGTGATTTCACAGCAGGGGCCAGATCGCTGCTCAGTGTCACACACAGCGAGATCGCTAATGAGGGCACTGCTGCGTCACAAAAACCGTGACTCAGCAGCGATCTCACTATGTGAGAAGTACCCCTAAGGCTCATGCATACGACCGTATATCTCTGACGATTTCGATCAGTCTTATCCAGATAATTGGACTGATTTATTTTGATTTTTTTTTTTTTTCCAGATGTGGGGAAAGCAGTTGTATGACCCCAGCCTAACATAGCATCAGCTTTAGTCTGACAACTGATAGCAGTAATGTCTTTTGGTACATCTGAATATCATTTAGCTTCTATTTCTCCTTTTGTGAAATGATTTCCAAATGCATATGCAGATGTGTATTAGAATGACCTGTCAGTATTTCTGTTTTTAGTAACTACATGTATTCCCCATAATCAGAACAATAATTCTGGATCATTGTTTCCTACATTTTTGTGTGGTACCGGTCCGCAGTTATTCCTACAAACATGAATTGGTGGGTATTGGCGGGGGGGGGCATGTGAAGTCTGACATTATCCAGTCGGTGAGTGTTTATACCCGTCTGTCAATATAGTCATATACGTCCTGTAGTAAAGGGGTGATATACAATGCGTAGTGCCTTAATTTTATTAAATACAAACCTATTTTAAGAGACATGTTCTTTCAACGTCTTTTTAGTTCTCTTCACAAGTAGGTTTAAAGGGAACCTGTCAGGTGCAATATGCACCCAGAACCTCGAGCAGTTCTAGGTGCATATTGCTAATCCCTTCCTAATCGTCTCTGCATACACTAGCATAGATAAAAGATGTTTAGAAATACTTTTCTTTATCTTATGCTAATGAGCGCGGTGACAAGTCCCAAGGGTGTTATATCCCCTGACTAGTCCGCCCATTTAGCATGTTAGCATGCTCACAGGGGTGTACTAACATGCTATTCAATTCAGCATCACCAGCGGTGCCGCGTGTACCTGTGTTCGCTGTGACCGCGCTTCTGAATGCCCGGCAAGTCCAGTCATGCGCACTAGACCTCTCTGAAGCCGAGACGCATACACCCGGCTTCATACTGCACATGACCGGAAGTGCTCTGCATTCAGAAGCGCGGTCACTGCTAACACAGGTACACGAATCACTGCTGGTGATGCTGAATTGAATAGCATGTTAGTTCGGCCCTGTGGATGTACTAACATGCTAAGAGGGCGGCTAGTCGGGGGATATAACACCCTTCGGACTAGTTGCTGGCCTCATTAGCATAAGATAAAAGATCTTTAGAAATACTTTTTCTAAAGATCTCTTTATCTATGCTAGTGTATACAGGGATAGTTAAGGTACCGTCACACATAACGAGATCGCAGCTGAGTCACGGTTTCTGTGACGCAGTTGCGATCCCGTTAGTGATCTCGTTATGTGTGACACTTACCAGCGATCAGGCCCCTGCTGTGAAATCGCTAGTCGTTGCAGAATGGTCCAGGCCATTTTCTTCAAAGGTGATGTCCTGCTGGGCAGGACACATCGCTGTGTGTGACACTGTGTGACAGGGTCACAGTGACTGCCGAGAGATCGTTATACAGGTCGCTACTGCGACCTGTATTGTTCCTGCATCGCTGGTAAGCTCTGACTGTGTGACATCTCACCTGCGACCTCCCAGCGACTTACCTGCGATCCCTATCAGGTCGCATCGTTTTCGGGATCGCTGGTAAATCGCTGTGTGTGACTGGGCCTTTAGGCAGGGATTAGCAATGTACACCCAGAACTGCTCGTGGTTCTAGGTGCATACAAGACCTGACAGGTTCCCTTTAATTTTGCAAACTTTGTGATGTGTACAAAGTTATACTGTTTAGAGAGTAGGGAAGTCACAAGGGGAATAGCAATCGGGGGTGTCCCTGCTCTACGAGGGTCTGCCTTAGATGTATAGTTATGGCACAGCCTGTCCTGTACAGGTGTGTGAGCGGAGGCTGAGGCCTTTAGAAATGACGTGAACTGGAACAGATGGGGCCTTTGTTGAGTGATTATTTTTCAATGCACAAAGCCTCTAAGATATCTAGAGCATTGCTCTTTTAAATTCATCCTTTTTACCTTTTTTTGCTTTTTAATGTGTTGTGTGCAAAGTGGCAGCTCCCCTGAGCAATGCGCTTTAAAGAGATTTTGGGAGAAAATATCTGCCTACATCTTTGTGGGGACTCTTAGACCTGCTGGGCTGCGATATGGAAATAAGGTACTAATGATAACTTGCTTTTAGCAGGCAGTTCATTTTGTTAATTATAACGCTGAATAACATGACACAGTTTTCGTTAAGATTGAAATGTTCGTGTTAAAATAAAGTGAATAATATTTAGGATTTATTATCCCATGGTAACAATTTTATATAGGTTCTTGTATAAAGCAGAGGCAAGAATTTCTCCTTACAGTGGAGTAGATGTCTGTAACTAACCATGTATATACTAATAATCTGCCAATGTTTGAGCAAATTCACATGCGGATAACATGGCTCAACTTCAGCTCTGAGCTGTGCCCCTGCAGCATCGAAGAGTGGAAAGGGACTGAACAGGCCAGATACAGCGAAGCAGCCAGCTCCAGAGCAGCGCTTACAAGCTGTAAGGCAAATCGGTTGCAAGGGTGCGCTTTTTGCCTTGGATACTGACCACCTCTGTGGTGGCTGGTAATAATTATTTACATAGCGCCAACATATTCTGCAGAACTTTACAATTCAAAGGGGACATATATAGACAATATCAGATTACAGAATTAGGCTATGTGCGCACGTTGCGTAAATTCATGCAGTTACGCTGCGCTTTGCAGCGCAGCGTAACTGCATGCGTCCTGCGTCCCCTGCACAGTCTATGGAGATTGTGCAGGGGCCGTGCGCACGTGGCGTCTCAGAGCGCAGCGCTTCGGCTACTGCCGAAGCGCTGCGCAAAAAGAAGTGACATGTCACTTCTTTCCTGCGCTTTGCCGGCAGCTCCTGCTCTGTCTATGGCAGGAGCTGCAGGCAGAGCGCATGGAATCGGCGCTCACTACGGACATTTCTGCAGCGATCTAAAGCGCACATGTGCTCTTCAGATCGCTGCAGAAATTTCTGCAGGGCTAGTACGCAACGTGCGCACATAGCCTTACACAATTCAATAGATAGCAAGAGGAGTGTGGGCGCAGCTTTCAGGCTTAAAGGGAACCAATCACCAGGATTTTCTCCTATAACCTAAAGCCAGTGCTATACTGGCACTATCAGGCTGAGTCTATACATACCTGTAGTGGTCAGCTCGGACGTTTAGGTTTTGAAATCCAGGAAAGTGAAGCTTGTAAAATGAGCAGCTTCTTGAGTGACAGCTGCACTGGAGCAGATCATATATTCATAGTTATCCCCTCCCTCTGTTAGAATTAGCATAAGTATTATACAAATGATTCACTTTGTCTAGCAGGACCTGTGTGAGGTCATAGGGTAACATTGGTGCACATGTGTTACCCTATGGTAACAGGCACACACACGTAATGCCACACGGAATGTGATTCCGTGTGGTTTGTATGTGTGCGTGTTTTTAACACGGATGACATGTCCGCGTTTATCCGGTATCACGCATGCACAGACCCACTAAAGTCAATGGGTCTGTGTCTGTCTGTATGTACGTGACACGGACGTGTGTTTTCCATACGGTCTGTGTGTTTTCTTTTTTTTTTTTTTAAAAAAAATGGTGAAATGGCTCAAGACACATGGACTGCACACGGACATGACACGTACGTATCTCACGCATACACAAACATTCAACACGGACAGCAAGCATACACCATCACACTCATGTCACACGTACCGGAGAAACTGACATCGAAAACGGAATAAGGACCTGAAAAACGGACCGCGAGACACTCACATGTTTTTTACGGACGTGTGTTTCAGGCCTTAAAGAGGACCTGTTGAGTGATCTAGAATTACTCCATTGGAATAATAATTCTGATGCATCTTTTCTTATAACATTATATAATCTTGTTCCTCTGTTATTCCTTCTAGAAATACCAAAAAACTGCAATTTTCACTTCGCTTCAAATTGGGCTGAAGCTGCCTCTTCTGCAGAGATCACTTTCAGTCTCATTTCTTCTCATCAGGCAGGCTGTAGCTTTGTATCCATGCCTATCCAGGATCCTTTATTCACTATAGTTGATGGTCTCCACTCACCTCCGCCTTCCTGCGCAGTGACCTCTGCACAGTTGATACAGCATATCCTCTACATTATCCCATAGAAGTTCTACAGGTTCCCAGCGCACGTGTCTGGTGATGGTGAAGCCTTGCATGCTGTTTGCTAGTTACCATTTTTAGATTGTGACATATTCCTAAGCTAGTATTGTTAAACAATTTATGGCAAGAAGATTTTAATAGTGAACTGACTGAAATTTACATTTACAGCTGTTATTTTGCACTTTTCCTTTGTATTGGAATTTCCTCCGGAAGCTTTCAAGAACTATCTTAATCTTGAAGGTTTCAACCTTCCTGGTTTTGAGCAAAGTCATAATCGCCTGATTATACTCCCTCTGAACTCTCTATGACAGATAAGGGCTTAATCCTATTGTGTATTCCTGCCCCTCTTCTCTTCTCCCCGTATTTTCATTGGCGACTGACAAACACACAAGTGCGAATTTTACAATCCATGAGTTTCATTTGAATCAAACGTCCTCTGGAGCAAGGTGCGCATAATTTTAGTCAAGCTTCTTAAAGGGAACTGGTCACCAGGTTTTTCCCTTTATGAGCTGCGGCCACCACCAGTTATATATTGCATTCCAGAATACTGTATATGAGCCCAGGCTGCTCTGTATTACTTAAAAAGACTTAGGGGTGATCCTGTCCAATGGGCATCACTGCTCTGTCCGGCGCCTCCTCTCTTCTTACACTCGCTGTCCTCCATCCCATCCCCAAGTGGATGACACCTCCTACAACATCCATACAGAGGCCTCCATTTCGCTCCTGCGCACGTGCACTTTTAATCTGCTTATCTGAAGGCAGAATAGAGTACTGTAGTGCATATGCGCGGGCGGTCTTTGACCCTTCCTCGCACCTGCGCATTACAGTACTTGGCTCTGCCCTCAGCAGATGCGCAGGAGCACAGTGGAGGCCTCTGTGTTGATGACGTAGGACACGTCATCCACTCGGAGCTGGAAAAGAGGACGGTGACTGCACCAGATGGAGTAGGTGCTGGACCGAGAGCAGTGACACCAATCGGACCGGACCACCGCCTAGGTGAGTATTGTAAAGGTATATTTTATGTTCTACAGAGCGGCCTGGGCTCTTATATACAGTATTCTGGAATGCTGTATATAAGGGCTCACTGGTGGTGTCTGCAGCTCATAAGGGAAAAACTTAGTGAAAGATTCCCTTTAATAAGTTTGCCCAATCATTCTGCTATTCATGCGCTAAAATGAAATCTACGTCAGGTGTGGGAATTCATGCTGTAGCCTTAATGTTGCCATAATGAGAAAAGTAAGGGGTGCTTCACACATAGCGAGATCGCTACTGAGATCGCTGCTGAGTCACGGTTTTTGTGACGCACCAGTGACCTCATTAGCGATCTCGCTGTGTGTGACACTGAGCAGCGATCTGGCCCCTGCTGTGAGATCGCTGCTCGTTACACACAGCCCTGGTTTGTTTTTTTATTGTTGCTCTCCCGCTGATAAGCACACATCGCTGTGTGTGACAGCGAGAGAGCAACAATCCTGAATGTGCAGGGAGCAGGAGCTGGCATCTGACAGCCCGCGGTAAGCTGTAACCAAGGTAAACATCGGGTAACCAAGGTGGTTTACCTTCGTTACCAGCCTCCGCAGCTCTCACGCTACCAGTGCCGGCTCCTGCTCCCTGCACACGCTAAGCTAAGCGGTGTGCGCTGGTAACTAAGGTAAACATCGGGTAACCATACCCGATGTTTACCTTAGTTACCAGTGTCCGCAGCTTCCAGACGCTGGCTCCGTGCAAGCGCAGCGTCGCTTGCACGTCGCTGCTGGCTGGGGGCTGGTCACTGGTGAGATCTGCCTGTTTGACAGCTCACCAGCGACCATGTAACGACGCAGCAGCGATCCTGACCAGGTCAGATCGCTGGTGGGATCGCTGCTGCGTCGCTAAAGTGTTGACAGTACCCTAAGGAACAATTGCTAAAATCCCACAATAGATCTGGTTGTTTCTGCACTCTTATTTAGTTTATGGTCACTTGCGCCTTTCTATGGTACACAGTGACTTTAACAAATGGACTTCTGGTTCCAGTTTGTGTGTTATTTCTATACTTATTCATCACATACAATGAGCTGTAAATATATTGGGGGTATTTGAATGTGAGATCCCAAATAGGGATTCTTTGTGTGGTGATAGGTGTGACAGTGTTTGCCTGAAAGATGGCTGAAATGTAAACTTCTCCTCTAGCCATGCCCCGAGGCTTTGAAAAGATGAGCTTCAACACATTTGTCAACTGGAACACTTTATGTATGCGAACAATGGGTGGAGGTGTCTAGAATAACATTGTCCTAGATTCCAAGACATCCAAGACTTGTGAAAGAATGAAAAGGTTCCTTTTTACTTTTTTTGAAATGACTGGTGTTACATGTGTGAAAAGTGGCATCCGATACATAGGTGACCATGGTTTCTCAAAAGATCAAGATTTATGCTCAACTTTCAGTCCCTCGAGTGTAAATGATTATATGGAGTTTCCAGCACTTCCAAGTATTTCCCATGGCATCAGCAACATTGGGGTGAGAGGGGAAATAGGGTAAATATGTTTTTAGGTTTTATACCTCAGGATCTCAAATTTTTATCAAGAAATGTAACTATGGTATTTAAAATTTAATTGTAATAATGTTTTCTACTTCAAGATTATGGGCAGCCATACACATTAGTCAATCATTCCCGGTCATAAGAGGTTTGACTGACTTTTCTCTAAGTAATGGTTAATCTGGCCTTCGTATCTTCCCCTGCGCCCAATCTACTTGTTCTTACTTCAATTTTCTCCTTGATAACACATTTGTTCTGGCTGAGTTGCTGATCCAGCTAATTCTAAATTCACAGGAGTGTATTTTCGGGCCATGTATGTAACGGACTGCACACAGGCTAATCCTAGTCTAGTTCACATTAGCAATTTCTCACACAGGCCTCAAGTCCAAGTGGAAAATATTACATCATGTGGACCAGACTAGTGCATGTAAACGGGCAGCGCCTTCACTGTCCATTATGTGAACAAGCAGATGGAGTCATTCACTTCTGAATTTGAGCTAGGTGAGGTCTTTGAAGAGTCACCCTCCCATTTGGGAATATTGAAAAGGGTCGTCTTAAATGTAAGAGAATCTGTCAACAATTTTTTTTATTCTATGTAATCTGAGGACTGCCTGAGGGTAGGGGCAGAGACGTGGATTTCAGTGATATCACTTACCGTCTCACTAAACGACGTACCAGCGATTCCGACCACGATATGACCTGGTCAGGATCGCTGGTATGTTGCTACAGGGTCGCTAGTGAGCTGTCAAACAGTCAGATCTTCCCAGCGACCAGCGACTAGTGCAACGATGCTGCGCTTGGTAACCAGGGTAAGTATCGGGTAACTAAGCAAAGCGCTTTGCTTGGTTACCCGATATTTACCCTGGTTACCAGCGTACACCGCTTACAGGCTGCTAGCGCTGGCTCCCTGTATACGTAGCTAGGGTACACATCGGGTTACTAAGCAAAGCGCTTTGCTTAGTTACCCGATATTTACCCTGGTGACCAGCGTACGCTGCTGACATAGTCTGTGCTCGTTGGTCTCCTGCCGTCAAACACCAATGCGTGCTGCACAGCGGGAGAGTAACAAGCAAAAAATGAACCAAAACAGTGTGTAACGATCAGCGACTTCACAGCAGGGGCCAGGTCGCTGCTTAGTGTCACACACAGCGAGATCGCTGATGAGGTCACTGGTATGTCACAAAACCTGTTACTCAGCAGCGATCTCGCTAGCGATCTCGCTATGTGAGAAGTACCCTTATTCGGCTGTGTGCTGTTGTTTCAATACATTGAGTGTTTTATCAGCAGCAGGTTACTGCCTGGGATATATAGCATGTGAGTCCTGGGCTGACCACACACCCTCCTCTGATAAGCAGCTTACTGTCAATAGACAATGCACACAGAGAGCTGTTGTATGGGCAAGGTTCGCTTTCTGAGCTCTGCTACATCTAAGAACTCTGATTGTAGCATAACTTCTGCAGCCAGTAAACTAAGTGATACACAGTTGAAATCAGGGGCAACTGAGGTAGCAAAACCTGGTGACAGATTTCCTTTAATTGGGGATAAAAGTTAATTCAAAATTACAATTTTGTTTCTTGGTCACACTAACATTATATATAGAATACATGTTAGCATCTTCAGTGGAATTAAAAGAAAACCTTTTATCCCTGAAAATTTTGTCCTGTTGAAGTGCCTTAAGCATTGCATGCTGATGTCCAGGTTTCTTGGGACAGATTCAGTTGTAACTTGTTCATTCTTTGACATCAGATTATTCTGGGCTTTGCTGTCTAGTGTTTGCGGTCTTTCTCCTGCTGGAAGAACCATGGCCTAGGACACAAACCTATCTTTCTGCCACTGGGCACTACATTGTGACCCAAAATCCTTAGTCATTTTCAGATTTCATAATACTTTGCATACAGTAAAAGGTACTGTGTTCTTTTCTTTGCAGATGTCATTCGGTTTTCGGTTAACAGTAGAATGATGTGCTTTACCAAAAAGCTCTATCTTAGTCTCATCTGCCCACAAGACGCTTTCCCAGAAGGGTTTTGGCTTACTCATGTACATTTTGGCAAACTGCAGTCTACCTCTTTTGTGTGTATGTCAGCAGTGGGGTGCTCCAGGGTCTCCTACCATAATACTTCATTTAATTCAAATGTCAATGGATAGTTTGTGCGAACACCGATTCAATCTAAACCCGCAGGACAGCTGAATTCCTGTGGAATTTAATTAGGGCTTCTTATCAACCATCCAGACTATCCTACGTTGCAACTTTTGTTTTGTTTTTTTTTTTATTAATTTTTCTTGGTCGCCCACCTCCAAGGAGATTAGCTACTGTGCCATGGGTTGTAAACACCTTGATTATGTTGTGCAGTGTGGACAAAGGAACAACAAGATCTCTGGAGATGAACTTTTAAGCTTGAAATTGAGCAGTTTAGAACCAAAATTGTTGAAAAATATCAACAACCAGTTGTCTTCTCCTTTTTCTGTTCTCCATGCTTAGTTTGGCACACACAGACACACGATGCAAAGATTGTCCACTTCTCCCCTTTTTTATCTGGTTTCAGGTATGATTTTCATATTGCCCACACCTGTTACTTCCCACGGGTGAGAATGAACAAGCATCACGTGCATGAAACAAATTTTATTTTTTTTTTTTTTATCCACAATTGTGGAAAGGTGGCAGCAATTTTGTCTAGCCTATTTCTGGGGGGTTTTGTGTGAAATTATATTCAGTTTTTTTTTTATTTATTTTTTTTTATTTTTGTGTTGTTCCAATATACACAGGAAATATATGTGTATCACAAAAGTAGTGTAATTGCAATGATTTTCTGGGAGAAATACTTTAACTTCTGGAACAATTTTAAGGGTAGTAACACTATAGACCAAGAGTGTGTGTGTGTGTGTGTGTGTGTGTGTGTGTGTGTGTGTGTGAAAAAAAAAATAATAAATAAGTAAATAAAATAAAAATAAAAAAAATGTATGTATAGATATCCTATTGGTCACTTAGCCTACAGCTAGGACATCAATTAGGCTCCAAACAGCCCCTTTAAAGATGACTATTAAGCAGCAGATATTATTAGATATGACTGCTGAATTTTTGTAACACCCCCCCTTTATTTTGGCACCCCAGTTTCCTGTAGATTGTGAGCTCTTGCATTCAGGGCCCTCGCTCATGGTGTCTCAAATATGGAAAGTATTGTATTCCTCATTGTGTCAGTACATATGCACTGTGAATTGTAAGGTGCTGTTTAATATGTTGGCGCTATATAAATAAGTTTATTATATCCAAATTTTTACTGCCTGTCATACTTTTTATTTACTCCCATAGATACTTGTGGAAATAGCATTTTAATTAGGTGTTTATGAGAACTACATTATGCTGACTCCATTAAAATGTATTGTGAAACTTGAGATTTGTGGAAACCCCCCCCCCCCCCATATCTCAAGATTAGGAATAGTTTTCATGGTAAATGATAATTAGGTCAGAGAAATTTGATCCTAAATAAATAATGGGAACTTGATATCGAGCTGTAGGGAATGTATGAAATGAGAAAAAGGACACAAACTATATTCTCAGCTATGAAATTAAAAAGTGACCCTTAATGGTCAATCCGCCATTTCCCTTTTGTCATTTGTATTGCTAATAAACTTCTTTTTCAAGCAGATTTTTATAGTCTTGCTTCTTAAAAAAAAAAAAAAAAAAAAAAAAAAAAAACACCAAAAAAAACAAACTAAAAACCTACAGAAACCTACTGCTGTCTAACAATATGTATTGCTAAAAGATTTTAGGCTTTTTGCACATTTTAAGTATTTGCATTTCTCGCATTTTTTTTTCTGCACAGTTTTTTGTTACAAAAACGGAATCATTTCCTAATACCCAAAGGTAAAATGGTATAAGATCCCTGAAGTCTCATGCATTCAACTCTTTCAGTGTTTTTGCAGTGTTTTTAACCCATTGCATTGGGTGGGAAAAACACAAGTAAGCTCATAAATTTTTTTGTGTAGTCTATACTTTTTTTTTTTTTTTTTTCCCCTGCCAATGCCTGCAGCAAATATTTAGTGTGCACATTGCTGATTTGCGAGCAATAAAATGCTCGAATCGAGCAGGTCGGACAGGTTGGATTTGAGTAACATATATGACTCTATGGGAAAGAAAATCAATAAAAAGGATGGAAACCGCTCTCAAATGGAAAGGGAACACGCCAGGACACATCTCCTGGGTTGATGCTGGGACCAATGTTATCATAGTTTTACGCCACTTTTACGGACTGATAATAAAACATACAAAACCGAAGATGAAATGGATTTGACAGCGTTTTTGCTGCTTTTTTGCAGTTTTGCATTGCTTTCAATGTTGACAAAAAAGCTGCAAAAACGCTGAAAGAGTTGACATGCTGCTTCTTTCAAAAATTACAATTGTGTGTATTAGTTTTTTTGGAATGTCCTAGCTTTTGCTGATAACTTAATTTGCATAAAAGTCATTCACGGTGGCTCAGTGGTTAGCTGCTCACAAAGCCTTGCCAACATGTGTAATGTGGAGTTCCAGCGCGTGGTAAACGTTGCACATCGGTCAGTGAATGGGCACTTGTAAGCGCTGCAGCAGCACGGCCAGACCACCAGCAGCTCTAGCTGACTTGCGGAAATGGGTACAAAGTGGGCGTATCTTTACAAGTGGCTCAGGAAAATGTAGGTAGGTTTTCAGAAACAGCTGAGCACGTTGGCTGGGCATGGTATGTGTTCGAGCATGCCAAGCTTCAGACCTGCCATTATCACACACTACCATGCCTGGTTGTAGGTTTGGTGGTGAGAGCCACAAATTTGTCTGGTCTTTTATAGCTTTCCACAACTCTACAGGTGTGTGTTGTTTGTCAACTATAGAAATGACTTTGAGGAACGCCTGTTGCCGCTCTATTGAGGTAGTGCTTCCAGCTTTTGACTGATATAGACAACAATTCACAGTTGGAGGAGGAAAAGACATTTTAGAGATGATTCCATCTTCTACTTGCTTAACTGCTCATGATAACAGTACTTTTGACCGGGGGTGCCCAAACTTTCACATGCCACTAATCAGGGCTGTGGAGTCGGTAAGCCAAACCTCCAACTCATCTATTTCCCTGATTCCGACTCAGATTCTCTCATACATGACTCTTGTTTGTGATAAATTTACTGTAGTAAAATGGAACATCAGACTTTAAATCACCGTTATTATTATTATTATTATTATTATTATTATGCAATTATCAAGCTGTTTAGATGGAACATAAAATATATTTATTGGAATACAAGTTTAGAACACAAAAAAAACTTGCGGAAAGTGGGGGAAAAACAGTTTAACAAAAATGAACGGAATAACATTTGTGCAGTCTATGAATTTGTTCTGGGAAACAGTATCACCTCCCTCAGATCCTCCTTCATAGGTGACCTCAAATCTGACCTAATTATTTTAAGGCTGGAGAACAACCTCTCTGCACTAACTTGTATTGGTGATAAAGTAGTGACCACATGGGCAACATCTCTAACAATTTCCGGGTATAAAGATATTGACTCATGTACAGTCAGTTTGGATGAACGGTTGAACTCTTCTATTTCTTTGAGAGCAAGTGAAAATATTGCTGAAATATGGGCAATCTGTTTGCTATGTGAGTGAAATCCTTTTCTCTGCAGCAACACTTTGTTGCTCCATGTCCTCCAAATACTTTTCAAAATTAAACTCCTCATTTGATGAGGATGAAGATATGGCAGCAGTAGCAATGGCAGGATCCCAGTCCTCTTGCTCTTGGCAGTCCTGTAGCCCACTCATCCTAACTGCTACTTCTGTTAGAGCTTCTATTCCTTTAGTACGCTTTTGTTGATCCAGCTATATACGATGACTTGGGTCCACATACACAGCTGCCAGAAGAATGTTATCTTCTAGTAGCAGTGGCTCTCTGTTCATTGAAGCGGCAATGCCATCTGCAATTAAACCTCCTCTTTGGGACAGGCAAAACAGCAGGTTCTTCCACTCCTTTATGAGAATGCTGGGAGTTAAATCCACAGCTTGTAATTTTTTAGTCACTGTAAATGGGTGATGAAGCAGTTCTTTCAATTCAGCCACTTGTGTCCATTGAGCTTCAGTTAGTGTTACCTGATGGTTGGCCATGTCTATAAGAAAGGGTTTCAGCTCAAGTAATCACTCAATCATGAAATAACTTCTGCCCCACCAAGTGGCTTGATCAACAGTTGCCCCTTTTTGGCTTTTTGTTGATGTACTGGTCCTGAGGAAGAGGTCTTTGACCTTGAAACGCGTAGACCGATGAAATAAAAAATATTATCCTTCGTCAACGATTCTACAGTTTCATATTTGGCTGATGCGCGGATATAACCACTTCTACATATCTCTTGATAGCTTTTCATAACATACAATACAAAGGATATGTGTCATCTTTAACTTTATACCTTTAAAGGCCCCGTCACACTAAGCAACATCGCTGCTAACGAACAACTTTTGTGACGTAATAGCGATGTTGCTAGTGATGTTGCTTAGTGTGACATCCAGCAACAACCTGGCCCCTGCTGTGAGGTCGCTGGTCGTTGCTGAATGTCCTGGACCATTTTTTAGTTGTTGCTGTCCCGCTGTGAAGCACAGATCGCTGTGTGTGACAGCGACAGAGCAACAACTAAATGTGCAGGCAGCAGGAGCCGGCTTCTGCGACACTGGTGACCACGGTAAACATCGGGTAACCAAGAAGCCCTGTCCTTGGTTACCCGATATTTATCTTCGTTACCAGCCGGCTCCTGCTCCTTGCACGTGTAGCAGAGTACACATCGGGTAATTAACCCGATGTGTGCTGTAACTAGGAGAGCAGGGAGCCAGCGCTAAACATTGTGCGCTGCTCCCTGCTCTGTGCACATGTAGCTGCAGTACACATCGGGTAATTAACCCGATGTGTGCTGTAACTAGGAGAGCAGGGAGCCAGCGCTAAGCGGTGTGCGCTGCTCCCTGCTCTCTGCACGTGTAGCTGCTGGTAACCAAGGTAAATATCGGGTTGGTTACCCGATATTTACCTTCGTTACCAAGCGCAGCATCTTCCACGCGGCGCTGCTGGCTGGGGGCTGGGGGCTGGACACTGGTTGCTGGTGAGCTCACCAGCAACTCGTGTAGCCACGCTCCAGCGATCCCTGCCAGGTCAGGTTGCTGGTGGGATCGCTGGCGCGTCGCAGTGTGACATCTCACCAGCAACCTCCTAGCAACTTACCAGCGATCTCTATCAGGTTGGATCGTTGTTGGGATCGCTGGTAAGTTGTTTAGTGTGACTGGGCCTTTAGGCTATGTTCACACACTGCGTTTTTTACCTGCGTTTTTGGTCCGTTTTTCCTGCAGAAATTTCTTGAGAAATTCTTGTAACCTTTCTGCAGACATTCCCCAGCAAAACCTATGGCAAAAAAAATTAGCTGTGCGCACACTGCGTTTTTTTCTTAAGAAAATTCTTTCAGTAGATTTTCTTAAGAAAAAGAATGAGCATGTCACTTCTTTTCTGCAGCTAACTGCGTTATTTGCCATAGATAATTGGCACAATAACGCAGGGAACAACCAGCGGTGAAAACGCACCGAAAACGCGGCAAAAACGCAGGTGCGTTTTTGGTGCGTTTTTTAATGCAAGTGCATTAATCCTTCACTCTTAAGAAATTTCTTGAAAAATGATTTTTCTTAAGAAATTTTTTTAGTGTAAACATAGCCTAAGAGATAATTTCATGTTCGGCTTGCTTAACTGTTCACGATAAGTCATTTTGACCAGAAGTGTCCAAAGTCAGTGTACCAGTCTGTGCCCCATTGTTGCTTTATAGATTTTGGCATATTTGGAGTTGATAATCCCACAGAAGTTAAAAAGTGAGCACTACTGGGGCCTGTGCATAAAAGCTTCTTACAGCTTTGTAAAACGTACATGTACGGAGTTATAAAATAGTGCATGAAGACTTCTATAGGGTTATACTGTATCAAACCTACAATTTTTAAGGCTATACTTCATAGGTCCCATTCTATTAGGGTATTTTCCTATAGAAGCAGTGCCTCTAAAGGAGATGTATTATATGATATTGTACCGTGACGAATTGGGGTCTCCTGGTGTCACTGCACAGGCTCCACCGTGTACATGGAGCCCTATGTTTAAGGAATTGTTTGGGGACAATTTTTTTTTTTCTCACTTAAAAACATTTACCGTATTTTTGTTTTAAAAATTATGTTTGGAACTGGTTCCATTGAAAATGTTGCACTGTTGGTCTTTTAGGCTTCGTTGACACCTTGCGTGTTTGAGTTTTTTACCTCTGTATTTGTAAACCGGAACCAGGAGTGGTTAAAAAATCCAGACGTGGTGCGTGCATTCTACTTTTCCTCTAATTGTTCCACTCCTAGTTTTGGCTACAAATATAGAGGTAAAAAAACTCCCCAAATATTCAAGTTGTGCATGTATAGTTAGTTCTTGTGTTAGGGTATGTGCCCATGATCAGGACTCGCTGCGTTCTGGACACAACGGGTCCTGACCTGCGGGCCACGAGTCTCCTCCGCAGGAGAATGCAGCTGCTTGTACCCACGACCAGGGTTCAGGGCGCTGCGGTCTCTCGCTTTTGATCTCCCTACGGAGGACGCATGCGAATCTGCAGCAAATAATTGACATGTGGTGACTTGGGAACACGCACCGCAGATCAGTGTTTGCTGCGGAAAAAAACGAAAACACGCTATATCCAATACGCTGCAAACACTGATTGTGGGCACGCACCCTTACACTGGCTGCAGAATGAATTAAATGAAGTTTGTTCAGTCATCACATTTATTTCAAAGGGAAATATTTTTTGTTTTCTTTATTTTTTAAGCTCCTCTCATCTTGATTTTTTTTTTTTTTTTTTTTGACCAGAGACCACATCAAAGTTGTAGGGATGCAAATCCTTTAAAATCAAAACCTTGCAAATTTTGTAATGAAACCAAATTGCAAAAATTCTTGATCTTTTAGCCCAAAATACATGTATTTAAGTAAAAAAAGAAACTCCCATGAGGTAGACAAACCCTTTTAATTATCAAAGTTGACAAGTACTGGATTAGTTGTTGTCCTTTTTATCCACGTGTTATTTTGTCTGACACTTTATGGATGATGTTTCCGTTTTGATGTCCAGACGTGGTGTCCTGATTGCTATAGCTGGAGGTGGATCTAGGTGTAATGGTTGCATCGTGTCGCCATATCATTACAATCTTGGTGACCAATGCGCGGAAGAGAAAAAGTGATGAATACAAAGTTGTTTGTAGGGAAATCTCTTGCATAAAAAATTTTGTTTTAATAAATTAAATGAATTTGACAGGTTTGTATTGGGTGACATTAACCCCTTCACCACCTGGCGTGTTTTCGTTTTAGTTTTTTCTTCCAAGAGCCATAACTTTTTTCATTTTTTCAGCAATATAGCCATATGAGGGCTTAGTTTTTTTTTTGCAGGTTTCGTTGTACTTTCTGAATGATAGCCTTCATTTTACCGTATATTGTACTGGAAAACGGGGGAAAATAATTCCAAGTGCGGTGAAATTGCAAAAAAAAAACGTAGTTAACTTCCAGAACATGTATGTATGTATTTTATTATTATTATTATTATTATTATTATTATTATTATGACTATTATTAGTACTACTACTACTACTACTACTGCTACTACTACTACTACTACTACTACTGCTACTACTACTACTACTACTACTACTACTACTACTACTACTACTACTACTACTACTACTACTACAGTGGTGAAAAATAAAATAAAATAGTAAAAAAAAAAAAAATCTGCATTTGTTGCATTATTCTAAGACGTACGTATTTTTCTGGATCTGGGGCTTAGTGATTGCTTTTTATTTTTTTGAGTCCTTGAGCTGATTTTTTTTAATTATACCATTTTTGGGTGGATGTGATGTTTTGATTGCCTTTTATTGCAATGTTGCATCAACCAAAACCATGTACTTTTGGCTTTTTGACACTTCTTTTTTTTTTTTTTTTTCTGTTACACAGATTAAAGATCTCATCCACTTTATATTTTGATAGTTCAGGCACTTCTGAACTCGGCCATGCCAAATGTGTTTTTTTTTTTTTTAATTTTTTATTTTCAATGGGGCAAAAGGGGGTGATTTGAATGTTTATTTTTTACATTATTTTTTTAAATTTTTTTTTTGTCTTCTCTAACTGAAGCTGGCACTGTCCGATCGTTTGTGCTGATGCATGGCCCTGTACAGCAAAAATGCTGATCTTCTGTCAATGCTGATGCTCAGCCGGCGTTCACAGGAAGTTTGTCATGACAGTGGCGGGAGTCATCAGCTGACCTCAGCTGTCATCACAACCCATCGGCACCCCGTCATCGCATCACGTGGCAATCGATGGGAGTGGGGAATGGCGCGCTCCCTGCCAGCACATGTTGAATGGCGCTGTCAGTTTGGTAGCGTTATCTAACTAGTTAACAGGCACAGGTGGATCTCTGATCCACCCACCACTGTTAGCTGATCAGATCAGCTGACTTGCTGGAAAAGACGCAAGCTCAGCGTGTGAGCCCGCATCAAAGTCAGGGACACAATCAAGGACGTGCTGGTACGTCTTTGGTCATGAAGGAGTCTAAAATAAAACACATAGCAGTGCTCCATATTACAAGAAATCTGTTTTACTGTGAAACAATGTGGCATTTCAGAGAATAATTTTAATCTAGAGCAGTGTTCGCTTGTCGGCTTCTCCACTCCCTGCTTGATTTGATTGACAGGTATCTCCTATATATAAAATCACAGTGAATTGAGCTGGGCGGAAAGAAGCAACCGAGCGGCCACTGGTCCCTGACCCTTCTCCCTCTGCTATAACTGTTTTAACTGCTTTTTCCAACTTGCCTCTCTGAGGGACCCTATTCGGATTTCCTGCTGTCCATCATTCATGGATATTGGTCTACTAATATTGAAAAATAAAAAGGAATATGAAATATTATTTTGCCGTGTGTATACATGGCCGTCCTTCACCTGAACTCTTGTTACATGCAGTCCTAGCATCTATTAGATTACGAGAAGTTGACACCGGCCAGTTACCTTTAGTTACACCAGACAAATGATAAAGCTATAGTTGGTATTCGTCTTTTTCTCATTACAATAATCACCATTGCTGGCGGCTCGATCAGTGGCGGTCGTTCGTTTGTAGCCACATTTTATAATGGGTACTACTGCCAAGTGCACATTTCCCACATAGCAGGCCGCGGGAATCACTGTGATGTAATCACATCCTCCGCAACAACTCCTCAAACCACGGATTGTTTGCTGTTGGTCTGAAAAGTTGTTTTTGTAAATTTAATTTTTCAGTGCTCATTTTGCTTTTACTTTTTAATAAGGCCAAAATTGCAGTGTGGTTACATTTTACTTTTCTTTAAAGGGAAGGTGTCACTTTGAAAATGCAGTCCAATCTGGAGGCAGCAAACTGAAAAGGGAAGCTGAGCAGATATATAGCTTATTGGGACAGACTCTGTGTAACTTCTCTTTTAATAATTTAAAGGGGTTGTCCACTATTGACAGCTCACAGGTTTTTGATATATTATCTGATGGCAGTATGAAATGGGGCAGAGTGCTGTATTCCAGTGATGTATCACTTAGTATTACTGGGTGCTGCAGATGTAGCAGAGCTCGGAATGCTCAGCCGCGTATAATCCCGCACACACCACTGATTGGCTTTCTGTATGATAATAATTTTTTATTTATGTAGCGCAAACATATTCTTCAGCACTTTACAATTCAGACAGGACATATACAGACAATATCATATATTACAGACTAACACAATGCAACAGACACCAAGAGGAGTGAGGGCCCAGCTCGCAAGCTTACAATCAATGAGGATGCACTGTATATTGATAGCTAATAATTATGGGAATGGTTGGGCCAAGAGGCGCGAGGTACGTCATAAGGAGATTTGTGGGCATCGCCAGCTATCATGGCAGCATCAGGATCTGTGGAAACTACAGAGTCTGGCACTCTGCCTGCTAACTTCTCTGAAGTCTGTGATCACAGCAGGGAGACCCAGGCCTCGACCCACAGACTTAGGCAGGCTACCAAAAGTTAATCTCTGCTGGGATGTTTTTAGTCTCTATGATCACATGCTGTGGAGGAGCCAGTCATGTTTGCGTCCCTCCTATAGTATATATACTTCCTTTAGCTATTTCATTAATGCCAATCATAGCTTACCTATACTAGTCTGGTGAGGTGTTGTGATCCAGACTTACTGGTGGTTGTTGTGCATTATTACTGTGAGTGCTTGTGGTGTTAACCTATGTTGTCTTTTTGTTGCTGCCTTCCTGCTCTTGCTTTTCTCTTTAGTCTTTAACTGTTTATTTCTGTGAGTTTGCAGTGTGAGTTTTGGTTTTCCCGTCTGTCATAATTTGTGTTTCCATCACACTCCTGCCCCTTCTTTCCTTGGAGGGGGGGGTAAGAGATTAGATCTGATCAGGAGAATACTAAGCCAATGAACTCCGACTTCTCCATCTTCATGGGTAATCTGGAGGTCAGGGATAGCTTAGGGTCCCCTAGCGTGAGGGACCACATAAGAGCCCCCTGTCCCTCACTATCCTGCAGTCTCATCATTACAGATAGATTATTACAGATCCTTTAGTGATTAGTCTCCTAATGATAAAACACAGATTTATATACTTTTTTGTAATGACAACAAAACACAACCCAGTAAGTGACACATCATTAGAATCAGGGTCTCTGCATCCTGCTGCTCTCAGATTACATATCAATATCCTGCTTACATATTTCCTTCAATGAGCCCAAGGAGGTTGGGGAAAAAAATAAAATTGATATTCTGTTTTGGACTGCTGCTCCTCTGTACTCTGCTCTCTGACCCCAAACGGTGTCCATCTGAGACACTCCGCGTTTACTATGCTGCTGCCGGATGTTAATGCTTGAGGGTAGGCAGGGACAGGGGCGCGGTGGGTGCCAGTCTAGGCGGTGAATACTCCCCCCCCACCCCACCCCCACCTTCCCCTCCTCTCCCTCCTCTTCTCTTCCTGGCCCTATTAATAAGACGTTGTCCAGTAGTGGACAACTCCTTTAAACGATTAGATTAAGGCTATGTTCACACAGGGCATCTTTTTTGTGTGTTTTTGGTGCGTTTTTCAGGTCACAAAGATGCACCTAAATCCCTGCATTTCCTTCTCCCAGCAAAGTCTATGAGATTTCTATTTTGCTGTCTACACAGTGCATCTTTTGTTGGCTGCATCTTGGCTGCGTGTTTTGAAGATGCAGCATGTCAATTCTTTTTGCGTTTTTCCAGCGTTTTTGAGCCCTTTCATTCAATAGATTTGACTGAAAAAAAAAAACACAGGCAA
This sequence comes from Anomaloglossus baeobatrachus, assembly GCF_048569485.1. NCBI lineage: Eukaryota > Metazoa > Chordata > Amphibia > Anura > Aromobatidae > Anomaloglossus > Anomaloglossus baeobatrachus. Next base: position 124,952,860 of record NC_134354.1, read on the forward strand.
AAATGCGGTAAATACGCATGTGTCTTTGCTGCGGGTATGGTTTTTGGGACCAAAAACGCTGCATGTTTGTGGTTAGCAAAGATGCACTGTGTAAACATAGCTTAAAACGCACGCTACCCTGAACCTTTTCCCGATCAATTCTGTAGCAAAGTGCTCCGCTTCTTCCGGTGTACATAGTGCTTCCTGCAGGATGGACTGCATTTACAATGTGACAGGTTCCCTTTAATGATGCAGTAAGTGATATGCATATTGTGCAATGTATGTAATCATTAGGAGCTGACGAGCTGTATACAGCGTGGCCGCCATCTTAGGCCTTGTGTGCACTAGGCGTTTTTGCCGCGTTTTTAGCGGCGTTTTTTACCGCGTTTTTGTGCTGAAAACGCAGTGACATTGCTTCCCCAGCAATGTCTATGGGTTTTCAGAAGTGCTGTCCTCACACAGCGTTTTTTTGTAGCTGCGTTTTTGTGGTGACCACAAAAATGCAGCATGTCAATTATTTCTGCGTTTTTCACTGCGTTTTTCACCCATTGAGTTCAATGAGATGTTCAACAACGCAATGAAAAACGCATATAGCCGCGTTTCTATGACTAAAAACGCAGCTATAAACGCAAGGGGTGGGCAGTATAGTGACGTGTACAGGAAGAGGATTCCTTCTGTTGGTAAACACAGAAGCATGAATCCTCCCGGTACCGTCACCGCTGCCTCCACCTCCCGTCCTGTGCATGTCAGCTCCGTGCGGCGCCATGTCTGGGCGGGAGGTGGAGGCAGCGGCAAAAACAAAAGTGAACAGTAGAAAAAAAAAAAATGTCATATATACTCACCTGTCTGCAGGGTCCCGGTGCCATGCCCGCTCCCATCTCCTCCCGGTACCGCCGCTCTGCCTGTGTGCAGTCTCCCCGGGGCAGGACCTTGCTTGCAGGACCTGGCGGTGGATCACCTGATGCAGTCACCTGACGCATCAGCTGATCGTAGTCTCGCCGGCTTTTTCGCGCCCGGCCGGCTATCAGCTGATCCTGCCGTCAGGGGACTTCATCAGCTGATTACCGGCAGCTCCTGCAGCGATCGGAGGGGATCAGACTCCTGTCCAATCGATCGCTCCAGGAGCTGCCGGTATCAGCACAGCACATAAGTGAGTATTATTTTTTTTTTCTACTGATGCATCAGCTGATTGTATAAAAGCCGATTATACAATCAGCTGATGTGTGATGGGATTCAGGCACTTGATCCTGACACATCATCTGATCGCTTTGCCTTCCAGCAAACCGATCAGATGATATTGGATCCGGATTGGACGGCGCGGGACCCTAACCCAGGATTACTGCGGAGGGGGGTTTATTTCAATAAAGATGGAGTCACTAATTGTGTTGTGTTTTTATTTCTAATAAAAATATTTTTCTGTGCGTTGTGTTTTTTTTTTTATCATTACTAGAAATTCATGGTGGCCATGTCTAATTTTGGTGTGACACCATGAATTTCGGGCTTAGGGCTAGCTGATAATATACAGCTAGCCCTAACTCCATTATTACCTAGCTAGCCACCCGGCATCAGGGCAGCTAGAAGAGTTGGATACAGCGCCAGAAGATGGCGCTTCTATGAAAGCGCCATTTTCTGGGGTGGCTGCGGACTGCAATTCGCAGTGGGGGTGCCCAGAAAGCATGGGCACCCTGCACTGTGGATTCCAATCCCCAGCTGCCTAGTTGTACCCGGCTGGACTCAAAAATTAGGCGAAGCTCACGTCATTTTTTTTTTTAATTATTTCATGAAATTCATGAAATAATTAAAAAAAAAAAGGGCTTCTCTATATTTTTGGTCCCAGCCGGGTACAAATAGGCAGCTGGGGGTTGGGGGCAGCCCGTACCTGCCTGCTGTACCCGGCTAGCATACAAAAATATGGCGAAGCCCATGTCATTTTTTTTTTCTTTTTGGGCAAAAAACTGCATACAGTCCTGGATGGAGGATGCTGAGCCTTGTAGTTCTGCAGCTGCTGTCTGCTCTCCTGCATACACTAGTGAATGGAGGATGCTGAAGGAAATGACATCAGACCTTTTTTTTTTTCTTCATCAACAATCTTTAATGGCATTGTGCACTGATTAAAAACGCAGTGAGCATAAACGCAGCAAAAAACGCACCAAATCGCGGCAAAAACGAATGCGTTTTTGCCGCGTTTTTTAGCCGCGGGTGCGTTTTTTGAGACAAAAACGCACATAAAAACGCAGCGTGAAAAAAACGCCTAGTGCGCACATACCCTTAGGGTGTATCCTGTGTGGTTATCAACCTTGTTGAATGAATGTGGTTTTATAAAGATTCGTCATACGTTATCAAATTCTTTCACCATTTGTCCATAAGTGTGTTTTGTTTTTTTTATATTACATTATGCAGGTATGTTCAGCTCCTTTTTTTAGCTGTCTAGGAGTCATTGCTGATCAGACTTGTCTGGCTTTTAGGCTGCACTCTACGTAGGAGAGATAATTACATTTGCAAGCGTGATCACTGTGAGCATAGGATAGGCCTAAGCTGTTTATGGCTATTTAGACCATTGACTGTAAATGCTACATCATAAACAGCTTGCTTAGCGGAGAGCCGGGGGGATATTGATTTCAGCAGTGGTTCCTGCATACAGAGTGGTTTTACTTTAGGGACCACACTGTGACATTCCTGTTGAGACCTGACATGGGATCTCCAGGGAAAATACATTTGCTTGGCAACACTGTAAAACCAACTTACAGCGAAACAGTTTGTAATTGTATCTTTCCCTGACACAAAGGAGAGAAACTAAAACATCACAAACAACCCTTTGTTCCCTTATTTCATAGAATGCGAGTAAAGATGAGCCAACCTGTAAAGTTTGGCGTTCACCGAACACGGACTTTACGTAACAATCAGTATTTGGAGTTCGGGTGCTTCACTTATACTAACCACTCGAGTGAGCATCGCTGTGCTTGGGTACGCTCAGGGCTCAGCCCAGTGCGAGTTGCTCGTAGTGTCTGACAGGCTCGCGCTGGGGGTAACAACAGCGTGATCGGATGTAGTGTGTAGGAAAACAAAACCTGCCCTCACTCCCCCTAGCGGTATGTGGGCGGAGAGCCGAACTGCCCAATCAGTGACTTCCAATGGTGTTCAGGTCAAGTCCAGGTTCCGATTCGAACTTTACCTAAAGTCTGGCGAAATGTGAACTTCCCTAAGGCTATGTGCCACAATTGTGCGCGCTCTGCACTGCAGCGTAACGTCACTGCATGTCCGCTTCAGAGCGCAGCTGAAAAAATCCGTTCTGAAACTTTGGTGACGGCAGAATTTGTGCGCTCTGGATGCTGCCTCTCCCTATAGACAGAATGGAGACAGCATGCAAAGCGCACGAAAGAAGTGACATGTTGCTTTTTAGAACGCAGTGATTTGGCAGCATGGAAATCGCTATGTTCTAAAACGCAACATGGGCATGGATTATGCACAATCTTCATAGATTGTGCAGGGGACGCAGGACGCATGCAGTTACGCTGCGGTGCAATACGCACACGTGGGCACAGAGCTTAAGCCCGCTCACCTCTAAATGTGAGGCTTCATACATTTGAGGTTTGTTATCACAACCAGGTCCGTTTCACCAATTCCACCATCTAGCCTTTCTATTAAAGGGATCGTGTCAGCAGATTCATGGTGCCCGAGGTTAGGTCCTCAATGGCTTCCTTCCAATTCCCATGACTGATAGGTGTCACCTTATACACACAGATTAAAGGGGTGGTTCACCCATTTTCATTACTGGCCACATCGATATTCTGTTGAGAAACAAGGTTTCTCTCAAATACCTTGTGTTGCTAATAGTGCCTGTGAGCAGCGCTATCATGGTCCGCTCACCTTTTTCGTGTGACCCTCCCCTCGGCTCCGAGACCTCTATCTGGTGATGTCACGTCAATTGAGGAAGGCCGCAGGCTTCCTGAGTCACTGGGCTGTGGGTGGCGTTTCACTGCTCGTCACAGCTGAGCAGCGCTCTACAGTGGAGAGAGCAGGTAGATGCTGGTCTGTGACGCTGGGCTGAGCGGAAAAACGCTGCCCACAGCCCAGTGACCCAGGAAGCCTCCTTAATTGATGTGACATCACCGGACATCAGAAATCATGTGAAATGAGTGAGCGGACCGCAGCAGCGCAACTCACAACCACTATTGGCAACACAAGGTATTTGAGAGAAACCTTGTTTCTCAACATAATATCGATGTGGCCAGTAATGAAAACTAGTGAAGCACTCCTTTTACGATCTGTCACTTTAGGGGTGCGGGGTGGGAAAAAGCTTCCCAAGAGCCCAACCTTGGACTAGACATGCAAGGCAGTGGCATACAGACAGTAAGATGGTCGATTAAATATCTTTTAAAGTTGCAGAAAAGCGGACTCCAGCACCATTTTAATGAAGACCTGAGTACTGTGGCAATACGCACTCACTGCCAACAGCCGCAATGGCCACACAGTGCGATATTCAAATGAAGAACAGGGGGTAGGCCAGGAGGACACTAATGCCAGGGCCCAACCCACTAAGGCCCGCCCCCGATGCACACGTTAATCAAAGTGCAATCAGTGTTTTTCTGAATTTTGATTAAAGATATTTAACCAACCAAGCATTCGATCTGTCTATAACGGGTATCCCTGGATTCAGCATCTTACTGCCTGTATGGCACTGCCTTTACCTCATATAGCAAAATCGTGGTGGTTGGTCCTCTTTAAGCACCAACCAGAAATCTCTTCTCGTTCTCGTCCATAATACAGGAATGGATGGGTCAAGTGATGGTCACTCACTTTTTGAGTAAACCGGGTTCATTAGCCGATTCCCATCTAGTGTATTGCCATGAAGCAGCTGTGCATTACATTTTGTGGGCACCTTCTTGTGGGTACATCTTGTTGGGCACCTTCATTTTCCCCGACATGCAGAGTTACATTTGTGTTATTTCTATCTAGAGGATACAATGGGAATGTGGTTCCCTGATTTTGGGCTCTGCGCCACGTGATGAAATAGTTTCTTGAAGAAGCTCAGACTGCAGAGGAAACTCAAATTTCCGCTATATAGTGTTCCTTCGTTTCTAAAGTTCATTCTCCATTCCTGGTCTCTGCTTTGATACATTCATTAGCTTTTTTTCTGCACTTTAATACTATAAACAAGTCTCACATTACATATATGTAGATTTTTTATTTTTTTTTCCCAGACATGTATTTTAGTCTTTTTTATTATTTTATCTATTTTTTTTTTCCATTTACACGGCAGATTTGCGATTCTTTGCAGCATCTGGGGATTATTGTTGACGCCTCCCGATCTGAGTGTCCACAGACAGTTGCCCATAGATTACATGTAGCTGCCGTTAATCATGTGCAGATGGCCGCTCTCTTGTGTACTGCGGCACGTTTGTGATGTAATAGTACATAAATATTAAAGAGCTATGCGCACGATAGTCGCGGAGTCTGGCCCAGAAACCCCCCTTGACAATCCTCTTGTCCTCCCATGTTTTTCGGAGCAGTCCTCGTCGGCTGTGCCATCTCCACCTCCGCTGCCCCGGCATCACGCTTTCTTTTTTTTTCTTCTGTTTTAGTTTCCGACATTAATAAAATAAACTTTCACATGGTTTGCTGAATTAGGGCAAGACATTCAAAGACTATAAAACAAACATTTTTATCAGACACTTTCTGCTCTGTGCATGCTACGTATGTATTCTCTTTCGCCCGCTCTCGGCAGTGAAGGGTCATGTAGTTTCCAGTGGAAACTTTTATCAGTTTTGTTAGTCTTTGTTTCTGAAGTGTTTGTAGGGGATCTTTTTTTAGAGATCTCTATTTATCCTTCTTCAAGGACACGGTGTGTGAGAAAGAGGCAGGATAAGTAATACATCGAGAAGCAAAGCGCAGATATTTCCGTTTTGGTTAATTTATACATGAGCAAAAAAAATGTTCTTGGGATATATGTAGCTAATCTGTTGACCCTCTAGGGGCTTCCAAGACCCCTGTTTAGAACCAAATACAATAAATAAACATGTTCACTTTTTAGACATTGTGGAAAATTGCCGTTATGTTGTCCTCTTTTAGCCTCTATGTAGAGGAAAATAGATTTGTTTTGTACCAATTATGGTAGAACACAAGGTTGGACCCTGCCGACATGTCCATGGGGAATCTGGATTACCTATATTTAGTATGTAAATCTTATCACCATTTTGTTTTTTAAAAAAAGATCATCTTAGACAAGGAGAGGAGGAAAGGGTAAAAAGTTAGAGGATTGTCCCCCCCAATTTAAAGGGGGGGCTCACTACTCAGCATTAGTGGCCACATTGCTGTAAAACTCATAGGGAAGGCTTGTCTCAAATACCTTGAGTAGCACATTCTGCCTCTGAGCAGCGCTATAGTGGTCTACTCATCCCCATCAAGTGACCCCCAAGCTCCGTGACCTCAGAGATCCGGTCATGTCACGTCAACTTCCAGTTGACCCAACATCACCGAGGCCGGCCCCAGTCTCCCTGAGTGACAGGGCGGAGTTTCACCGCTCATCACAGCCCAGCGTCATAGTGCAGCATGTTGCGCGCTCTCGCCTTTGCTGCAGAGCGCTGCAAGCAGGAGCGATGGTGAGCTGTGCTGAGCGGTGAAGCTCCATCCACAGCCCAGTCGCTCACGGAGACTGAGGCCCGCCTCAATGATGTTGGGTCAATTGGAAGTTGACATGACATCACCGGATCTCAAAGGTCACAGAGCCGGGGGGGAGGGGGGGGGCGGTGTCACATGATGGGGATGATCGATTCGCAATAGCGCTACTCACTGGCAGAATTGGCTGATCAAGGTATTTAGAAAAAGCCTTCCCTATCAGTTTTACAAGGATGTGATCACTATTGCAAAGTAGTGAACCACTTCTTTTACAGAATTATCCGGCTTATTTTGCCTTTTTTTCACTATTGGGCTACATTGGGGCAGGTAAGCAGATAGCAACTATGTACAGTACCTGCCCTGCTGTCAGCCCCTCTCCCCCGGCTCAGAGCGGTCATGTGATCGCTCCTGCTGTGATTTTTCTGCTTCCTGTGACGTCATGTCGACAGGGGCAGGACCTTGTTGACAGACAACACAGAAGACTTCATGTTGCCACCCTGCTGAGCGGGTACAGTGGTTGGTGTCCTCGCTCCCCTTCCACACACCCTCCCACACATTCCATATTGCAGTTATCTCAAAGACTCTTCCCGTAGGCCACATGTGGCCCCTAATGCTGCTGGTGGCGCGCAAGCCTACAGACCCCTTGCTGATCGCTGCCTGTGCTGGGGATGTGCAGTCAGTGCTTTATTTCAGAGGACAGATTCCCGGGCGCTGTGCAGATGCGAGCTCTGTATACAGCTATTGCAATGATCAGCCGGCTGCCAATGAGAGGCAGCAGCTGATCACTGGAGAAGCTGTATACAGAGCTCGTCCCTGCGCAGTGCCTGGGAATCTGTCCTCTGATATAAAGCTCTGTCACCGGCGGCCCCTGCATCGGCTGCGTTCAGGAAACGGGTCATTGAGTGAACGAGGATAGGTGAGAAGGATTTGTCTTTTGTTTTTTTTTTTGTTTTTTTCCGTGTGTGAAGAATGACACAATATGGGGCAATTCTACAAGATGCAGCATTGCTACAAGAAGAGGAGCAGGAAAGGGGACATTACCATAAGAAGAGGAGCCGGAAAGGGGACATTACCATAAGAAGAGGAGCCGGAAAGGGGACATTACTATAAGAAGAGGAGCAGAAAAGGGGACATTACTATAAGAAGAGGAGCAGGAAAGGGGACATTACCATAAGAAGAGGAGCAGGAAAGGGGACATTACTATAAGAAGAGGAGCAGGAAAGGGGACATTACTATAGGATGAGCAGGATGGGCACATTACTATAGGATGGGCACATTACTATAGGATGGCTGTAATACTACAGGATGGGCACAAGGATGGCGCACATTACTATATTATGGGCACAAGGATGGGCACATTACTACATTATATGTGCGGTGGAGGTGATTGTGCTGTCACAAATGAGCGGTAGTGTCACTGCTCTGTATTTCCAATGCTGGAGCCATCAGTGTTGAGCAGAATACTGACAGCCAATGAGTGTGCAGAGGGCGGGGTTGGACACTGAGGATGGGCGGTGCCAGCTCTGACTGTGATGTTTGGTGGCAACCAAGGAAAGGAAAAAGTCAAGTTTGCTTGAGCTGCAGGTAAATAAAGTGTCTGCAGAGAATAAAGTGATAATTCAAGAGGAAAAAAAAATAATGTAGGGATGCTTTAGATGACAATACAGCACAATTAGCTTAAAAAAATGTTAGAGTTTATGTCGGACATCACCTTTAATTAGCAAGTCTGATGAACATGTGCTTCCGGTTTACCCATTAACAGGGTTTGGTACGCCCGATCAGACCCTTTCAAAGTATGAAGCTGAGCTGCATTACCAGACAGGTCTCATCAGTAAGAGCCGCTCTTTAGCGTGTCTGATGTAATGCGATGGTGACAACCAGCGGGTCACAACCTCCTCCATATAGAATGACGTTCTGGAAATGGACTCTGCACCTACCATATATTTTCGCCATTTATTTAAGAGTTATTACCAGTGACTCCGATGGTGATACCTTCTGAGTCGTATTGCTGCACTTGGGGCTGGTTCAGTCTCGGTTGTTCATTCCTCATCCAATGTCTGACTATTACTAGCCAAGGATTTGACAAGTTTCACAAGGAAGAAGGAATGAGAAATCCATTCTTGCATCCAGTACTATTGGCTTTCACCTCCATTGGGGCTTGGGTAACCCAGAAAGCAGTATGTGTCACTGGCTGAGCGCTGTAGTCTGTATTGGCAGCTTTATTGCGCTTTTCATGTGAAGAATCTGTGGTAAATCAAAGGGACTTTTCCATTATCCTGGAATTGGAGGAAATCAAAAGAGTATTTTTCCCAATTCTGATTATATTTTACTAGCGTCTTTTGTCACTTTTATGATTATTTTTTCCCCTGCAAGGTCATGTAAAACTCTTAGGGGTGCTTCACACACAGCGAGCTCACTGCCGAGATCGCTGCTGAGTCACGCTTTTTGTGACGCAGCAGTGACCTCATTAGCGATCTCGCTGTGTGTGACAATGAGCAGCGATCTGGCCCCTGCTGCGAGATCGCTGCTCGTTACACACAGCCCTGGTTCGTTTTCTTCAAAGGCGCTCTCCCACTGTGACACACAGATCGCTGTGTGTGACAGCGAGAGAGCGACAAATGAAGTGAGCAGGGAGCAGGAGCCGGCGTCTGACAGCTGAGGTAAGCTTGTAACCAAGATAAACATCGGGTAACCAAGGTGGTTACCCGATATTTACCTTAGTTACCAGCCTCTGCAGCTCTCACGCTGCCTGTGCTGCCGGCTCCGGCTCGCTGCACATGTAGCTGCATTACACATCGGGTTAATTAACCCGATGTGTACTGTAGCTAGGAGAGCAAGGAGCCAGCGCTCAGTGTGCGCGGCTCCCTGCTCCCTGCACACACAGCGGTGTGCGCTGGTAACTAATGTAAACATCGGGTAACCATACCCGATGTTTACCTTAGTTACCAGTCTCCGCAGCTTCCAGACGGCGGCTCCGTGCAAGCGCAGCGTCGCTTGCACGTCGCTGCTGGCTGGGGGCTGTTCACTGGTCGCTGGTGAGATCTGCCTGTTTGACAGCTCACCAGCGACCATGTAGCGATGCAGCAGCGATCCTGACCAGGTCAGATCGCTGGTCGGATCGCTGCTGCATCGCTAAGTGTGAAGGTACCCTTATCCTGTAGCAACCTGAAGAATAAGGCATGTAGGTTATTTGTGCTTTACACACAATCAGGTTTATGATGTGTCTATAGCAGGTTATGTGTTGTTATCACACATACATTCTGAGCTGTTATGCGGGGATTGCTATTTCATTTTTAAGTCTTTAACGTCTAGAAATCAACAGTTTTTCTTTTTGATCTCGAACATCTTTGTCCATCTAATAAGTGAAATTCAAGATGGAGAGGCAGATACTTGGGGAGAAAGTCACTTTCTTCATTTAGAATTGGCAATTTCTAATCCTAAATATTAAATTGGATCTGTCGACGCTATGGCTTTTTTAGTGAGGAATTACAACCAGTGAATGCTATCATCATTTACTAAAGTGCTGCCCATGTTTCTGGTAGGGATGGTGCTGCCTGCCCTGTGTATTCAGATTACTGGCAGAGGTGGGCAGTATACGCAGACATAGGAGTATGAGGGCTGCGATATAAAGAAGTGCAGGTTGTGCCCCCTGCAGCGGGACTTGTTGGTTTCTTAGGTATTCGATAATGGCCTGCAGTTCAGATGCCTCCAGTTACAGTACTTTTCACTACTTGAGGTTTGCATAACTCCCATTGATATCACTAGGTTGTCTTCACGTAGACCTTGTTCACATCACATTTTTCTTTTTTGCATTTGTAGCGTGTGCAGGTGAGGCTGCCAACTAGAGCTGGTGCAAGCAGATCTGCATGACTCGGTCCATCACCACTACCGTAATCTGTGGCCCTAGAATGTGATCTGTGAAAACGGCATAAGCTGCACTTGTTTTGATTAGCCGGCCTGGCGTGAGCCAACTTGTGTCCTGCTGCAATATTGTCACGCCAGGCCGGCTAATCAAAAGAGGAGTCAAAGATGTCGTATGTAAGAGGCAGTCCTCCCGTACAACAGCCAGACATTCGTGGCCGATAGTCTGGGTCATATAAATTAATTTGCATCAACTCCCAAAATACATTGTGAAATGTGTATATAGGGCTCACAGTAGTGAGATGGTCATTAGCCCTTTATCAGGCAGATACACCACACTATCGTGACAAAAAGTATGGCAAACACCTGACTAATGCGCCAGTCCTATAAATTAGGTTGTGTGTGTGTGTGTGTGTATGTATATGTGTATATATATATATATATATATATATATATATATATATATATATATGTGTCTGTATGTATGTGTATTTGTATAGACCTACAAATAGGGACTTAAGATTGTGAGCCTCAATGGGGACACTGTTACCAATGTATGTAAAGCGCTGTGGAATTAATAGCGCTATATAAATGAATAAAATTATTATTAGTATAATGTGTGTGAATATATATATATATATATATATATATATATATATATATATATATATATATATATATATATATATATATAATGATAGGTCTATAAAAGCTCATAATGAATATGATTAACGTTAAATTAATTAAATTAATATATATATATATATGTATATAATATTAATATAAAATATTATATTGGTTTTTGGATGGTGGATTCTACTATATACCGCCCATCACTGGCATCCGTTAATCATATTCATTGTGAGCTTTTATAGACCATTCTGTGAAATAGATATCATTGTAGCCTTTATAGCAGATACCCAACATTGCATTCACCTTTAGCAGGCTATACAGGCTTACTAGCATGTTTGTTACGGTTACATCATGAACCGCTGATGACATGTATGTTATGTATGTATGTTATGCCATCATACCCTGCATGAGATGCTAGTGTTACCTTCTTCACTGCATCTATTAACTGGAACCGATCACCAGGATTTTCTTATATAAGCTAAAGCCAGTGCTATACTGGCACTATCAGGCTGATTCTATACATACCTGTAGTGGTCAGCTCGGATGTTTAGGTTTTGAAATCCAAGAAAGTAAAGTTTATAAAGTTATCAGCTTCTTGAGTGACAGCAGCTGAGGATCAGATAATATCTGGGGGGTATTCATACTTATCCCCTTACCCTGTTATAATTTGCATAAGTATGATACAATTGATTTAACTTTTCCCTTCCAGGACCTGTGCTGAGGTCATACCCATGTGACTTGGTATCCAGCTTTGCCGGCTGAGGCCCCGCTCCTTCTGGACACATGGGTATGACCTCACCACAGGTCCTGAAAGGGAAAAGTTAAATCAATGGTATCATACTTATGCAAATTCTAACAGGGGAAGGGGATAAGTATGAATACCCCCCAGATATTATCTGATCCTCAGCTGCTGTCACTCAAGAAGCTGATAACTTTATAAACTTTACTTTCTTGGATTTCAAAATCTATACATTCGAGCTGACCACTAATGGTATGTAGAGAATCAGCCTGATAGTGCCAGTATAGCACTGGCTTTAGGTTATATACAAAGATCCTGGTGATTGGTTCCCTTTAAACATCTATTTCAGTAGCTTTTCTTAAGGGAGACAAAACTATGATGTGAATAGGATTCATTCATTGGAGTTATCGCCGATTTACAAGATATGTTTTCAGATGAAACATTTAGGCTTTCCCCGCCAGTTAATCAACAGACAATAGATGTTCTTCATTGTTGTCTGTAGCCTGTATTCTGCTCGCTGAACATGGATTGTCATATACAGAAATCTATAGCATGCTGATGGGTTCACGTAGGATTTTAGCTTCAAGAGATGGGGAGCAGTAACTGTGACTCCTTGATTAGCAATAGTGGTTAACGGGAATCTGTTAGCAGGTTTTTGCTATGTAATCTGAGGATAGTATGATGTAGGGGCTGACCCAGTGATTTCAGGCATATACCACTTATTAGGCTGTGTGCTGTAGTTTAAATACAATGATTGTTTTATCAGCAGGAGATTATCACTGCCTGACTAGCTTCACGTGTGCATCTTGGTCCAATCACAGCCCCAGCACTGATTAGCAACTTACTATCCATATACAATGTACATAGAAAGCTGCTAATCAGGGGTGTGGGCAGGGGTAGCGTTCTGAGCTTTGCTACATTTAAAACCTCTGTTACAACTGCTGCACCCAGTAAACTAAATAATAAGTCTTGGAATCGGGGTCTCATCCTACGTAATACTTCTCTCAGATGAGGTAGCCAAAACCTGGTTTAAAGAAATAGAGCAGAAATGGGGATTTCTTCTCTGTCAAGGACATCATCTTATGGAAACAAGGATCGGAGGTGGATGAAGCCAAGAGACCAGGAATTATAAGTGCAGTTTTTTGTCAACGCGTTTCAAAGTTGGCAAACTTCTCCTTGGGACAAATCACAGATCTGTGGTTTGTCCTGAGAAAGCAGATAACTTTGAAACGCGTTGATAATCGCATTTAAATTCCTGGTTTCATTTCTGTTCTCCTGGGATCTCTTGCAGCTCTGCAGCAGCCATAAGGCCCCTTTACACACTGCAACATCGCAAACGACATCGCTGTAACGTCACCGGTTTTGTGACGTTATAGCGACCTCCCCAGCGACATTGCAGTGTGTGACACACATCAGCGACCTGGCCCCTGCTGTGAGGTTGCTGATCACTACACATCTCTCAGGACCATTCTTTGGTCCTTTGTTTCCCGCTGTGCAGCATGATCGCTAGAAAGTCTGTGTGTAAAGGGGACTTTACAACGACTTCGTTAGCGACTTCCCTTTCAAAAAAGCTGCTTTACAACGTCCCCAATGACTAGCTAGGTCGCTCTGCAGATCCGGATCACTGTTGCGTAGTTGGCCAGGTTTGCCTGTTTGACAGCTCACCAGCGACTCACCAGAGACTTTGTAGTGATCCCGGCCAGGTTGGGATCGGTGGTGGGATCGCTAGAAAGGCTCAGTGTGTAAAGGGGCCTTTAGTCTAGTGCATTGTTCTGGTATCACAGCCTCACCAGGTGAACAGTTCCCTGTACTGTGACATATTATTCTACCCGGATAAGACCCTATTGTACTATTGTGTTTTCCAGTTTATCTTCACTAAACAAAAACCTGGTGACCGATTCCCTTTAACCAAACTTATTCTGTGGGCTTAGGGTACCGTCTCACTAAACGACGTAAGAGCGATTCCGACCACAATACGACCCGGTCAGGATCGCTGGTACATCGCTACAGGGTCGCTAGTGAGCTGTCAAACGGATCTTCCCAACGACGCAGCAACGATACGGCGGTCGCTGAGACCCTGTTACATAGCACGATTCAAATCTTGATTAGTAACCTAGGTGTGCATCTACATTGCCTTTTCTGCGCCCCCTCTGCTCCGATTGGTGGTCGTAACTGCGTTGTGACTGGGCGGCCTTGCTTTTAGAGAAGGCAACATAATGGCGCTTCCATCCTTGTCCATCCTTGTCCATCCTTGTCCATCCTACAGTCCCGATGCAGAATGGACTGTATTACTATCTGCTGCTACACGCGGTCCGGGACAAGTGGATTTAGCCTTCTGAAATGTACTGTGATCTACAAGCCAGAACAGAGGATGGAAGTGGCCAATCCGAACGCAGTAGCTATCACCAATCAGAACAGAGAGGGCGCGGAAAACAACAAAGATGCACGCCTACGTGAGTCGTGAACGAGGTCGTTGGGTAAGGTGTCAAACACACCGATGTGTGCTGCCCTGCGAGAGCCTGACGACCAAAACATTAACCAGAACAGTGTGTAACGATCAGCGATCTCACAGCAGGGGCCAGATCTCTGCTCAGTGTCACACACAGCGAGATCGCTAATGAGGTCACTGCTGCGTCACAAAACCGGTTACTCAGCAGCGATCTCGCTGTGTGAGAAGTACCCCTTATTCTGCCTCCAAGGACAGCAGATAACATTTGGCCTGTTGGTCTAGAGGTCCAGACACACACCTACTGCACATGTGGAGGGCACACAGACATAGGTATATAAGAAGGTGAATTTGGGAGGATCAACTCGCCACACATCTGAAGACCAAGGCGTTTTTCGGGTGCGTTTGTGCGTTTTTGAGCTCAAAACAGCATGACTTTCCTTCCCCAGCAAAGTCTATGAGTTTTCATTTTTGCTATCCGCACACAACTTTTTTTTTTTAAGCTGCGTTTTTTTAGCTTAAAAAAAAAAATGGACATGTCAATTCTTTCCTGCGTTTTTCTGAGTTTCCCCCCATGCAATGCATTGGAAAAACGCAGAGATCAAAAACTCAGCCCAAAACGCGATAAAAGCGTCTTTACCGGTACATTTTTTTCTGCGTTTTTGTGCATTTTTAGTGGCCAAAAAACGTACAATCTCAGCATCAAAAAAACGCACACATAGCCTAAGACCTGTTCATGGAGTGTAAATTCACTTTCCCTCTTGGGTGAACATCAGGCACAGAGGAGCTGCTCCTTAGGCTTTGCTGGTTTTGACAACTATTCTATCCTTTTCACATAAAGTGAAGGATCCATTGTCCCGTTTTCAAATTTTAGCTTCCATGTAGACATTAGTGTCTGATGCTGATTGTAGCCGCTACCATTTGCTCATTGATGTTCATTAAGGGGAAGTTCATAAGGTGCTTTCATATTTGGGATTTTGCTGCACAGTTTTCTAAGGTAAGAGTTAAATGCAGCAAAAATACACAGAAATGCCAGGTATGAACATAGATCAGGGACAGAGCTTGAAACAGAGACTCGATGTCTGCATTAAAAGAAAGCCTCATGGATGAGCTCTGCTCTGTCATCAAATGTCTTAGGCCCCTTTCACACATCAGTTTTTTGCCATCAGTCACAATCCGTTTTCTGGACGGATCCGTGACAGATTTTGGAAAAAGTGATGCGACGATCCCTTTAAAAAAAACAAATCAGACGTACAAGGTTTTTCAGGCCAGTGGTTATTTGCTATTGCTATGTAAACCTATATCAACCCATCTTGGGGGGGAGAGAGATTTTTCTGACCAGCAGTGAAATTACACCCATCTGAGCATGCTCCGTTTCAAAACAACAGATCCGTCGCCAGATTCCGCCATTTGACGGATGGCGACGGATCCTGCGCCCATAGGCTTCCATTCTACCAAACAACGGCGACTGATCCATCGCGGTCCGTTTTTTCGACGTACACAAAAAAACGTTACTGTGGACGTCGTCTCCGTCCAACGGACAAACAATTTTCGATGGATCCGTCGATCGACAGATGAATCGTGAGGCCATCCGTCGCTAATATAAGTCAATGAGAAAAAAACGGATCAGCGGCATCAGTAGCTGGATCCGTTTTTCTTTTTAAATTTGACGGATTGTGACTGATGGCAAAAAACGGATGTCTAAAAGGGGCCTTACAGGACCTGTCCCCACCAGGGCAAAAGAGTCCAGTTTTTGTTCTTTAGTCCCATAACTCACTTCATTTATTTTTATTTAAATCCCCAGAATTACAGGCACTTTTTATTTAGTGTTACTTTTATGGCTTATACAAAGGAAACGTTGATAAAAGGGGCATAATGCAAAGCAGACCAAAGATACGCCCTCAGGGAATCCTGTGAGCACCACCCCCATGGTAAAACCATATGTTAGTATTACATAAAAAGCTCCATATCTCCACAACTGTATGGTGGGTTTACAAACAAAAGCCGAATACTGGGGAGCAGCAGAAATGGAATGGGAGCAAAAACTGGCCCCTTTGTGTCCTGTTTAAAGGGAACCTGTCAGGTGCAATATGCACTCAGAACCATGAGCAGTTCTGGGTGTATATTGCTAATCCCTGCCTAATCGTCCCTGAATCTTTGTAGCATACTTTTTCTAAAGATCTCTTTATGGATTTCTAACGATCCATCATGATATGCTAATAAGCGCAGGGACTAGTCGCATGGGCATTCATTCCCCTGACTAGTCCACCCTCTTAGCATGTTAGCACGCCCACAGGGGCATCCTAACATGCTGTTAAATGCCCACTGCCCATCATCATCAGCGGTGACGTGTGTCCGTTGTCACCGCTTCAGAACGCCGGGTTTACTGTCAGTGCGCATGATCAGAAGTCCTGGTGCTTCTGGTTATGTGCACTATGAAGCGGGATGTACGTGTCTTGGCTTCACAGAGGACTAGTGCAAGGACTGAACCTAAACCTGGCATCTGAGGCAGTGACAGCGGACACAGGTATGCACGTCTATGACGCTGGGCATTGAATGGCTTGTTAGCACGTTCTTGGGGAAAATCCGCCCTTGCGACTAGTCCCTGAGCTCATTAGCATATCATAAAGGATCTTTAGAAATACTTTTTCTAAAGATCCCTTTATCTATGCTAGTGTATACAGGGGCAGTTAGGCAGGGATTTGGAATATGCACCCAGAACTGCTCGTGGTTTTGGGAGCATATTGCACCTGACGGGTTCCCTTTTAAATAAATTCCCATGGCAGCAAATCCAGCTAAAGAGGGCGATGAGGGAACGGGTAACTGCGGCTGCATGTGAGCGTAAGTCACCACAGCGGCAGAAGAAAGCAGAGGGGCAGCGTGTCACCTCGTGTGACTTTGTGGGACATGTTTAAGTCTGAAGGTCCTAAAGAAGGGCACATCATAAAGAAACCCGGAGCGCAGCTCTGCAGCCAGATACACAACACATAAATAATAAGCAATGTGCCGTGTTATCAGACTTGTCCACGCTGACCGTCCCAAGGTATGGAAAAGCCGACATTCGAGGTTCTGTCTTAAGACGGTGAAGGTTTCCAGTCGCCGGCGCTCAGCTCTGTTCCGCTTACTATAATTAAAAAAATGCTTGAATGATCTTAATAACACATGATTCAACTGACAGGCACTAATTGCTCTGTATCAGGCCAAGAGAAGATGAATGTTGTCAAAAACCACAAGTCAGACAAACTGATTCTGCCGGAGTCTGACACCATGTTCCCATGTACAAACCAGTTTTTACTGGAGCCTTTCCAGCGTCAAAAGAAAATCCGGGCCTGTATTTTTTTTTTTTTCTTCTTTCTGTTGAGCTTTGTTGTTTTAAATGAGACGCCTTGAAACACGCATGGCAGATTTACTACAGCTCACGTTATAAAGATCTATATACATAACATTCAATGGAAACGGAGTCATTACAAGCTGCAGTAACTGCACATCTCCTACAGTGATGTGACGCTGGCGAGGAATCATCACATGTATAGACAGTAGCCATAAGGGCTGATGTACAGAGCCACAATGGGCTGTCAGGAGGTCCAGAGGAGCCGCTGCTGTATCATCGCATGGCTCCAATTCTCTGACAATGGACAGAGGTTTTTGTTGTTTTTTTGTGAGCTATCATAATCTAATAAAACACACAGGCCGTGATCTCTTAGATGGTGCCAGTATTAAGGACGTACCCAGGTCTTCTTACCATTGGAGCCTGTGCAGCAGCGCAGAGGCCTCAGCCCAAAGCCACCATCTATGAGGTTGAAGAGTGTCAAAAAATGATTTCTTGATTAAAGAGCTTGGCCTCTACTTTTAATATTGATGATCCAATAAGTCATCAGCGTCTGATCAGCCGGGAGTCGACACCCCGCACCCCCGCTGATCAGCTGTCCCTGATGGCGGCAGCAGAAATGCTCATTTACTAATCCACCTAGTCTTAAGGTCCAGTCACACCTAACGAGATCGTGAACGAGATCGCTACTACGTCACCGTTCCCGGATCGTTGCTGAGTAGTTGGTGAAATCGTATGTGAGGCGTCACACATACCGACTTTAGGAACGAGCATGCGACCCGTCTAACGATCTTGTAAATCGTCGTGACCCTGTCACACAACAGCTGTTGTAACAATTCCAATCTCAAATCACTCATCTAGGTCATTAACGAAATCGTTAGCTAGGTGTCAAACATCCATCCTGCCCAGCAGGACTCCAACAAGCCAAAAATGGCCCAGGCTGTTCAGCAACGACCAACGATTTCACAGCAGGGGGCGGATCGTTGGTACGTGTCAAACATGACGTGATCGCTAGTGAAGTCGTTGTTGCGTCACAGAAACTGTGACGTACCAACGATCTCGTTACGTGTGAAGTGGCCTTTTAGGCCGGTTTCACACATCCGGCTTTGCACGCCAGTGCAGTGTATACAGTACAGTGGCAGCGCTGTAACTTCCGGGTCATATGCTCCGGTCACATGACAACATGTGACTGGACCTTGTCGTGCTGCCATTGTACTGTATACACTGCACTGGCGTGCGCCGGAACCGGCGAAAAGCCGGATGTGTAAAACCGGCCTTACAGCGGCGTCTGCCGGGTACTGCGCAGCTGTAATAGTAGCAACACCCCATGTATGCATTGATCCTTGGCTTTTACACCTTCTAGCCCTCTTCGTCTCCCAGCAGGTTGTATTATACGATCTTAGCAGGTTTAGATACCTTTTTTGGATAGCTCTGATTTGGATGTGGTCCATATGTTTTAGTGTTGTACTCGTTTTGCTATATTTTCCCTTATTATAGGGTCTTTTTTGCTATCATTTAGCTGGGCTTAGGAATTGGGGTCTAGATGGTGGTGCCAGATATGGCAATGTTATTTTATTAGCCCCATATAGCTTCTGTTTGAAGGATCCATTGTGCCCGGCTCTTGCAGCAATAGCTGTGTGTTACAATATATTACTTTTGGTGCATTTCTTTGTATTGTGAATAAGGATCTCCGCACTAGTACCCCATCATGGGTTCACACATGGGGTGTTTTGTGATAGTCCATTTGACTTTTAATTGTTTTTAATTAATCACTTTCTTATGTTAATTTTGTGTATGCATAAACTTGTACCAATAAAATGTATTCATATTTTATTCTGTCCACTGGTTGATCCCGTTTGTACAGCAATTCTTTCTCCTCAATTTTGACATATTTCTCTGTTGCTGGTGGAGATCCCAGTAGGGGAAAGGTGCCCCTATTCCTTGACATTCGCCATCAGAAGATTGAGCAGCTCTGGAACTGAGCGTTTCTGCCCCCCCTGCTGCTGTCAGTGGGCATGTGTGGTGTCTGACCCGGCTGATCAGACATTGATGACCTTCAATGTAAAACTAGTGGACAACCTCTTTAAATCAGGTTTTTGTGTTTTACATGCATTCCCAAAAAATTCCTAATGTGTATTTTTATTAAAAATCAAAATCTTGCAATTTTCACACATGACACTGGAGCTGTATTAGATTCCTACTTCTAGTCCTTTCAGGAAGAGTGTTCAGCAGTTTCTTTGTCAGCAGAGGCAGGATTACAATGTCAGGTATCACCTCTACACATCTGACGCCAGGATCCACTAAGGCTGCTTTCACACTACGTTTAAAGCGGATCCTGCTTTTACAGCAAAAAAACGCATGCAAACGCATATGTTATTTTGCAAGATCCTGTCACTTTAAGTTTATGGGCGGGCATTGGAGTCGTGATCGGGAGTCAGTGGAACTGAACGTGATAGACTGGGAGCCGGCTTCTGACAGCTGCGGAGGCTCGTAACCAAGGTAAACATCGGGTAACTTGCTTGGATACCCGATATTTACCTTGGTTACAAGCATCCGCAGGTGCTAGGAGCCGGGCTGCCTGCACACGTAATCAAGGTAAACATCGGGTAACTTGCTTGGATACCCGATATTTACCTTGGTTACAAGCATCCGCAGGTGCTAGGAGCCGGGCTCCCTGCACACGTAACCAACGTAAACATCGGGTAACTAAGAGAAGCGCTTTGCTTGGTTACCCGATATTTATCTTGGTTACGAGTGTCCGCAGCTCTCAGGCGGGAGAGAGAGAGGCAGAGAGGGAGGGGGAGAGAGAGACTGATCAACCGAGGCGGGTTTCTGTGCATGCTCAGTAGAGCAAGCAGGATCCTGTCTATCAGCACGCCAGCGGTCACATGCGTTTGCATGCTGTTTAGTCAGGATCCAGCAATTTGCAGTATTTGGACGCAGCTCAAAAACGCTACAAGTAGCGTTTTTGAAAAATGTTAAAAAATTGCAACTCTCTGGATCCTCACTATGACGCACACAAACGCAGGTGAACGCATGTTGACGCGAGTCCATTGCAAATGCATTGAAATGAAAACGCATTTGCACTGGATCCGTTTTTGCGTTAAAAAAACGTTCAGGACGCATGTTAAAAAAACAGTGTGAAAGCCGCCTTATCACAATAGGTGATGCCACCTCTGACCTCCCCCCTCCTTTCACAGTGACTTTTGCACTTTCTTATTAGATGCTTCAGTACAAAAGATAGGGTTGGGGTCTGTCCATTGTGGTTATATACTGTATGTGTGGATATCCTGAGGGAAGGAAAACTGCAAGGAAGACACTTTAGAGCTTTTTTTTTTTTTTTGTAAATTTTGAGGGATTTCTATTTTTTTTTTTTTATTTTTCCTTTATAATAAGATTGTGTAAAAAAAAATATAAAAATAAACTACCGTAAATCTCATTAAACAATAGGTCATTTTCTGATTATCCATTAAAGTTTCACTCCAGCAAGTGTTGTTTTTTTTTTCTCTCAGCGCTGGAGTGAAGCTTTTACTGAGCATGGTAGCTCAGTGGTTAGCACTTGAGTCTTGTGGTGGCTCAGTGGTTAGTACTGCAGTCTTGCAGCGCTGGAGTCCTAGGTTCAAATCCCACCAAGGACACCATCTGCAAGGAGTTTGTATGTTCTCCCCGAGTTTGCGTGGGTTTCCTCCGGGTTCTCCGGTTTCCTCCCACACTCCAAAGACATACAAATAGGGATAGATTGTGCGCCCCAGTGGGGACAGTGTTGCCAATGTATGTAAAGCGCTGTGGAATTAATAGCACTATATAAATTAATAAAATTATTATTATATTATTATTACTCGAAGTTCCCCCCGGTCTTAGGCCCTGTGCGCACTGGGAAATAACTTTTTCTTAAGAAAAATCCGCACCCTCTGGCAGAATACTGCACCCGTGGCAAAAACCGTGGTAATAACGCATCTGCATGGTACTAGCGGGAAAGAAGTGACATGCTCATTCTTTTTGCTGCAGAAATTCTGCAGGAAAACCTAGAAGTGAAAACGCAGTGTGCGCACAGCATTTTTTTTCCCCCATAGGTTTTGCTGGGGAAGGACTGCAGAAAGGTTAGGCACAAAAAACGCACCTTTTCTGCCGCAAAAACCACGGCAAATCTGCGGCAAAAAATGCACTGTGCGCACAGGGCCTTATACTTGGCCTACGTTGTTTTTCATCTTTTATCGTCGGTCTCCATAACAGTATTGCGGAATTTTATTATAAAAAGCGGAATTAAAATTAGTGCAAAAACTTGCAACACAAAAAATTACAATGATGACCAAATACGACGCTCGTCCATTTTCATCAGTCCCGGAAATCCTGAATGGAGCAACTTGTGAATATGCAACCAATGCTCCATTGAAATGAGACTTGAGCCCCCCAGCGAGCAGATACCCCATATTCTGCGAGTAGATAATACATTGTGGTTCTTTGAAAACTCATAATGTACTTAAAGACTAAGGGTACCGTCACACTTTAGCGACGCTCCAGCGATCCCACCAGCGAGCTGACCTGGTCAAGATCGCTGGTGTGTCGCTACATGGTCGCTGGTGAGCTGTTAATCAGGCAGATCTCACCAGTGACCAGCCCCCAGCCAGCAGCGACGCGTGGAAGCGATGCTGCGCTTGGTAACTAAGGTAAATATCGGGTAACCAAGCGCTTGGTTACCCGATATTTACCTTTGTCACCAGCGCACACCGCTTAGCGCTGGCTTCCTGCACTCCTAGCCAGAGTACACATCAGGTTAATAAGCAAACCGCTTTGCTTATTTACCCGATGTGTACTCCGGCTACGTGTGCAGGGAGCCGGCACTGGCAACCTGAGAGTGGCGGACGCTAGTAACCAAGGTAGACATCGGGTAACCAAGCAAAGGGCTTCTTGGTTACCCGATCTTTACCTTGGTTACAGCTTACCGCAGGCTGCCAGACGCCTGCTCCCTGCACATTCAGATCGTTGCTCTCTCGCAGTCACACACAGCGATGTGTGCTTATTAGCGGGAGAGCAACGTCCAAAAAATGAACCAGCACTGTGTGTAACGATCAGTGATTTCACAGCAGGGGCCAGATCTCTGCTCAGTGTCACACACAGCGAGATCGCTAATGAGGTCACTGCTGCGTCACAAAAACCGTGACTCAGCAGCGATCTCGCTATGTGAGAAGTACCCCTTAGAAGCGGCCCTGATAGTAGAACACACATAAACATTGACAAATGCTCCATCGGATGCCATGTTTTCGAGCTATTCCCTACAATTTCATATTACACGCAGCAATCCTCAGTGATACATAGCGAGCAATTTATTACTTGACTTTGTCTTGGACCTCGGCTGTTTGTGTTTCATTCGATATTGATCTGAATGGAGGCGTTCGCACACACGGCTCATACCTAGCTGTGTGTTTACCTGGCATACTATCTCCCTAATCATACACAGCACAGAAGATTGGAGGCTTCTAATCCTTTAATTAACCTTTCAGTAATCGTTAACAGCACTCACAGATTTACTAGAATGGATTCTGATGCAACTTGTTTTTCCTCTTAACGTGCAAGAAGCTATCATACAAAACTGTTGAAATGCTTCATCCTGGAGTCCTCTGAAATCAAGAATCTGTGATTCTTGGGCAGCAAATGGTATTTGTGCAGAGCATGCTGGCAGAAAATAAATACCGATACTAGTATCACAACCTAAATTCCAAGCACTAAGGGCAGTGTCCAACAGGTCAGCCTAATCGCAGTAGTCCGTTATGTATGATATATAGCTGACGTTCAAAATGTCTGCCTGAGATGTCCGAAACCACTGCTGTCATTTTTCTTCTTCAGAAAACATGGGCTTAAAGGGAATCTGTCACCAAGTTTTTGCCACCTAATCTGAGTGCAGCATAACATAGGGGAAGAGATCCTGATTCCAGCGATGTGTCACTTACTGGGCTGCTTAGTGTAGTTTTAATAAAATCACTGTTTAATCAGCAGTAGATTATCATTACATGACTACTTGTGCTATCAGGTAGTCCAGCATATTCATGAGCCTTTGTATAAGGGTACAGTTCCACTTGCGTTTTGCACGGACGAGTGCAATCCGATAAAAAAAATCGGATTGTTCTCACTCTAGTGCAAAACTATGGGTCATCTGTGATTGATTTCTCATGCCATAGCGGAATGAATCACAGCATGCTGCGTTTGACAGCGAGTCTCGGCTCACACGCACCCATACAAGTCTATGGGAGTGTGTGGAACATCGCACTGCACTCACATGTCATCTGACTGCAGTGCGATGTACACAGAGACAGGCCGGGAAGGAGATGGGGAGAAGGTGCTCCCTCCCTCTTCTCCACAGCTGGGATCTGATTGCATCACAGTCACATGACCCTTAGCTGATGCTCGCAGCAGAGGGTCATTAGCATATCGCTTCCAATGCTCTCACTGCTAGATCTGCAGCAGAGAAAACAATGATTTTATCAAAATTACAGCAGACAGCTCAGTAAGTGACACATCACTGGAATTGGGGTCTCTGTTTCTACATTTTGCTGCTCTCAGATGGGGCAGCAAAAACCTAGTGACAGATTCCCTTTAAGGACCTATGTCTATGGGACAGAAAAAACTCTGCTGCCACCAGTGGTCCCCCTAACCATATGATTGCGGTTATACTGGAAGAAAAAGTCTGCTGCTGGGTCATAAAAATTCTTTTGGATCTCATACCCAGGAGGGGCTCGCATCCAGGTCATCTCCCGCTGATTTTACCTGCACTGATGGAAAAATTCCTTGAATAAACTTTTCCGGCACAGCAGCTGTATGCAGTCAGGTTTCCTTCTTGCTTCTTATGAACTACTGGGGCTAACAATAACCTGATCGGATGTAGTGTGCACCCCACCAAAAAAAAAAAAAAAATTAAACAAAAACATGGATAAACCCAAACCCGTCCCCCACCCCCCTCCCCTCCCCGGAAGTGTTCCGTCTATGGCTGGCTGCCTGTGGGCGGAGAGCCGAATTGCCCGATTAGTGACTTCCATTGGGGTCCGGGTCCAGAACCGATCTTAATATAACGTTCGGCTGCACCCGCCAAACCAAATCTCCACGGGTCGACTCTCTATTAGCTACGTCATCGGTCCAAAAAAAATCCAACCTTTCCTAATTTAGTTTGAAATGTCTTTGGGCCATCACAATAGTTTGTCAAACCATTTAGATGTAATGTGTAAGGGGCCATAAGGATATGGGGAGTCTTAACTCCAGGGCAACAAAATGATGCAAAAACTGCTAAACTGTATGCGATAGCATAACCATATGTGGTACAAAACTCATGTGAAATTTTCAATACATGGACTCTCGGGGCAGTCATGTCTATAAATTGTGGCCAACTTTGCAGTCCTTATGCAGTGGCGTGCCTAAATGTGCATCGGCAGAGTACATGGCATTTGGTTCATTGACGTTCAATAGTCCATGTAAAAAATGTTTGTGCTCTTGGACTGAAAATTGACATGTCCTAAGACCGGGTTCATACATCCATGAGACATGGATTGTAACTTCTCACATTAGTACACTCAGGCCAACCGCTGGCTCTCCTGATGTGAGCTAATTCCTAGGCATATATGAATGAAGTAGTTGGCTCAGGTTCGGAGACCTAAAGGTTGGGTTAGCTCAGGTTTTTTTTTTTTTTATAAGAGAAGAGTTTGTATTACAGTTTGGAAAACTAGCGTGTTTTGAACATAATCACTGCAAGACAACAATGCTATCACTGAGCCAAGGTGTAAACAACATTCTAAATAGCTGCCCATATAATAAAATTTAATATTTTGTAGAAAAAAAGCAATATACAGTGGAATTTCGGTTAACGAGTAACCCGATTTGCGAGCATTTTGCTATACGAGCAAAACTTGCTGTAAATTTGTAACTCCGTTTACGAGCAAGCTTTGCTGTATGAGCAAATACTCACCGCACACACTTCCGGTTCCGTACACCCTTTTTGCTTTGTCAAGCATCTTCCTCATCTAGTCATTAGGAATGGCTTCTAATGACCAGTTATTCCTCATAAGAGTTCATTTGTGGACACATCGACCTTCAGGTGTATTTTGCAGGGTCTGTGCTGGCACATAATTCCATACAGTGATAGCCCTATTCCACAACAATTCTGTGTCAAAATATGTCAACAAACACTCCAGTAAGTTAATTAAAACAGTCCATAGTTACTTTAAGACATGAAGGTTAGTCAATGCAAAAATTTGCTAGAACCTTTAAATGTATCATCAAGTGCAGTCATGATAACCATCAATCACATTGATGAAATTGAGTCTCATGAGGACTGCCCCAGGAATGAAAGACCAGGAATCACCTCTGCTGCAGAGGATAAGTTCATCATCTTCAGAAACTGCAAATCAACAACACTTCAGATAATTACCCTCCTAAATGATGCACACACATGACGTTGCAGGTATATCTCCTCATAAACTGTCCAGAGCAGGCTGCGAGAAATAGGCCTTTTATAGTTGAATTGTTGCAGCAACAAAAAGACTTGTATGGACCAAGAAACACAAGAATGGGGAATTAGAGCAGTGGATATTTGTACTGTGGTCTGATTGGCACAAAAAATCTCAAATTTTGACTTCTCACCATGTCTTTTTGAGATGCAGATGGTTTTAGTCATGAGGTGCCCACCATGAAGCATGAAGATGTGATGGTGTGGGAGTGCTTTGCTGTTGAAAATGTTGGTGATTTATTCCAAATTCAAGGCACATTTACCCAGCATCGCTATAATACCATTCTTCAACAATACAACATCCCAACTGCATGTAGTGGGACCAACATTTGTGGTGCAGCAAAACAATGACCCAAAATGTATCTCCAGTCTATGTAATATGTAAGGGCAATCTGACCAAGAGGGAGAGGGCTTGAGTGCTGCATCAGATAACATGGCTTCGAAAATCACCTGTCCTCAATTACAGAGGACCAACCACCAGGATTTTCCTATAAAAACTGAAGCCAGTGCTATACTGGGGCTATCATGCTGATTCTATACATACCTTTAGTTGTGAGATCGGATGTATACTTTCTGAAATATAGGCAAGTAAATGCACTGCAATACACTGTTATTTGATGAGAGGTGTCGGGTTATGCTAGTTATTCCTGCCCCTGTGTGCTTGCCTGTCCTTCCTCACCCCTGTCCTTCCTCCCTTTTTCCTCCCCCCTATAATAACAGAGACAGGGGAAGGAAGGACAGGCAGACAGACAGGGACGGGTATAACTAGCAAAACCCGACCCACCCATTAGATATTCTGTTGCACCTCTCATCAAATAACAGTGCACTTCACAAACTTTACTTGCCCATAATTCAGAAAGTATACATCCGATCTCACAACTACAGGTATGTATACAATCAGCATGATAGCCCCAGTATAGCACTGGCTTTAGATTATATGTGAAAATACTGGTGGTTGGGCCTCTTTAAATTGAGATTGTTGGGATGAATTGGACCATTGAACAAAATAAATCCACCAAAGTACTCAGCTCCTTGTGTATAAAGTGTTTGTTTTTATTTGATTTTCAAAGTTTAAATATGAACTAACATTTAAGGGGGGGAGGAGGAAGGTTTAGGAAAGTTAACTTTATTGGGAAAACCTGGGAAAGATTTTGGGGGGAAAAAAGGGGGGAGGACAGTAAGGCTATGTGCGCACGTTGCGTAAATACATGCAGTTACGCTGCGCTTTGTAGCGCAGCGTAACTGCATGCGTCCTGCGTCCCCTGCACAGTCTATGGAGATTGTGCAGGGGCCGTGCGCACGTGGCGTTTTAGAGCGCAGCGCTTCGGCTACTGCCGAAGCGCTGCGTAAAAAGAAGTGACATGTCACTTCTTTCCTGCGCTTTGCCGGCAGCTCCTGCTCTGTCTATGGGAGGAGCTGCAGGCAGAGCGCATGAAATCGGCTTCACTATGGACATTTCTGCAGCGATTTAAAGCGCACATGTACTCTTCAGATCGCTGCAGAAATTTCTGCAGTGAACTGTACGCAACGTGCACACATAGCCTTAGGGGAAAGGAATGAACAGTTTACATAATGATCACATTTTAAAACAATTTACTAAGTTTTACAAAATATTTTTCCCATGCTTAATTACCTGAGAAAAGAGAACAATCATTCTAGATGCGTACTCAACACCTTGTGGAACTTAGGCTGGTTTCACACTACGTCTTTTTAACATCCGTTGAAAACGTTATTTTAACGGAAGTACGGATCCTGTGCAAATCCGTTTTCACTTCAATGCATTTTCAATGGACTCGCGTCCACCTGCGTTTGCATGCGTTTGCGTCCGTTAGACGCAGGATCCGTCCTTTTGCGTTATTTTAACATGTTTCAAAAACGCAACATGTAGCGTTTTTTTGCTTTGTCAAAATAACGCATCTCACAGGATCCTTCACATTGCGCCGCGAGCTGCAATGCATTTCAATGAGTGCTGGATCCTGCCTAGCAGAATGCGTTCAGTTGCGTTGTAACAGGATCCTGCTTTTGTACTGAGCATGCCCAGAAAGTACTGAGCATGCCCAGAACCAGTCTCCCGTGATCTGTCTATCTCTCTACTCCCTCCCTCACCCTCTCTCTCTCTATCTCTGTCTCTCCCCCTCCCTCTCTCTCCCACCTGAGAGCTGCGGACACTCGTAACCAAGGTAAATATCGCGTAACCACTTCTCTTAGTTACCCGATGTTTACGTTGGTTACGCGTGCAGGTAGCCCTGCTCCTAGCAGCTGCAGACACTCGTAACCAAGATAAATATCGGGTATCCAAGGCCGATGTTTACCTTGGTTACCAGCGTCTGCAGCTGTCAGAAGCCTCCTCCCAGTCTAGTTCCCCTCACTCCCGATCACATGACTCCAATGCCCGCCCCTAAACATCCAGTGCAGGATCCTGCAAAATAACATATGCGTTTGCATACGTTATTTGCTGTAAAAGCAGGATCCGTACTTCCGCTAAAAAAACGTTTTCAGCGGATGTTAAAAAGACGTAGTGTGAAACCAGCCTTAAAGACTTGGAAAACCAGTCCAATTGACAATCTGATGAAGCTGTTTGAGAGAATGCTAAGCGTGTGTAAGGCTATGGGCACACGGTGCGTTTTTCTCGGCGTTTTTGCGCGTTTTTCGGGTGCGTTTTTGGCCTCAAAACTGCATGACTTTGCTTCCCCAGCAAAGTCTATGAGTTTTCATTTTTGCTGTCCCCACACAGCGTTTTTTTTCAGCTGCGTTTTTGTGGTGACCACAAAAACGCAGCATGTCAATTATTCCCGCGTTTTTCACTGCGCTTTTCATCCATTGAGTTCAATGGGATGTTGAAAGACGCAATGAGAAACGCAAATAGCTGCGTTTTGGTGCGTTTCTAAGACCAAAAACGCAGCTATAAACGCAGGAGGTGGGTAGTAAAGTGACGTGTACAGGAAGAGGATTCCTTCTGTCAGTATACACAGAAGCGTGAATCCTCCCGGTACCGTCACCACCGCTTCCACCTCCCGTCCTGTGCATGTATGCTGCCGTGCGGCGCCATGTACAGGCAGGAGGTGGAAGCGGCTGCGAAAACAAAAGTTAACAGTAGAAAAAAAAAAAAAAGTTATACTCACCTGTGTGCAGCCTCCCGGTGCCATGCCCGCTCCCATCTCCTCTCACGGTATCGCCACCCCCGCTCCGGCTGTGTGCAGACGGCCGGGAAACCTCCGATGGATGCAGGACCTTGCTTACAGGACCTGGCGATGGATCACCTGATGCAGTCACCTGACGCATCAGCTGATCGAGTCTCGGGCTGACGCGGGCGCCCGGCCGGTATCAGCGGATGCGTCAGGAGACTTCATCCTACCGGCAGCTGCTGCAGCGATCGGACGGGATCAGACTCCCGCCCCATCGCTGCAGGAGCTGCCGGTAATCGGTAATCAGCACATAAGTGAGTATTATTATTTTTTTTTTTTTTTTGCACCGATGCATCAGCTGATTGTATAATCGGCTTTTATACAATCAGCTGATGTGTCATGTGATTCAGGCACTTGATCCTGACACATCATCTGATCGCTCTGCCTTCCAGCAAACCGATCAGATGATATTGGATCCGGATTGGACGGCGCGGGACCCTAACCCAGGATTACTGCGGAGGGGGGTTCTTTATTTCAATAAAGATGGAGTCACTAATTGTGTTGTGTTTTATTTCTAATAAAAATATTTTTCTGTGTGTTGTGTTTTTTTTTTATCTTTACTAGAAATTCATGGTGGCCATGTCTAATATTGGCGTGACACCATGAATTTCGGGCTTAGGGCTAGCTGATAATATACAGCTAGCCCTAACTCCATTATTACCCGGCGAGCCACCCGTCACCAGGGCAGCCGGAAGAGTTGGATACAGCGCCAGAAGATGGCGCTTCTATGAAAGCGCCATTTTCTGGGGTGGCTGCGGGATTGCAATTCACAGCGGGGGTGCCCAGAAAGCATGGGCACCCTGCACTGTGGATTCCAATCCCCAGCTGCCTAGTTGTACCCAGCTGGACTCAAAAATGGGGCGAAGCCAACGTCATTTTTTTTTTTAAATTATTTCATGAAATTCATGAAATAATTTAAAAAAAAAAGGGCTTCCCTATATTTTTGGTTCCCAGCCGGGTACAAATAGGCAGCTGGGGGTTGGGGGCAGCCCGTACCTGCCTGCTGTACCCGGCTAGCATACAAAAATATGGCGAAGCCCACGTCATTTTTTTTTTTGGGGGGGGAGGGCAAAGAAATCCTGCATACAGTCCTGGAAGGAGGATGCTGAGCCTTGTAGTTCGACAGCTGCTGTCTGCTCTCCTGCATACACTATTGGATGGAGGATGCTGAGCCTTGTAGTTCTGCAGCTGTCTGCTCTTCTGCATACACTAGTGGAGAATGAAGAACACATTGAAGGAAATGACATCAGACCTTTTTTTTTTTGTTCACTGATAAAAAACGCATAAGGACGCAGTGAGCAAAAACGCAGCAAAACGCAGCAAAAAAACGCACCAAATCGCGGCAAAACGCGTGCGTTTTTTGCCGCGTTTTTTCGACGCAGGTGCGTTTCTGTGCGTTTTTAGCGGCCAAAAACGCAGCGTCAAAAAAACGCAGCGTGTGCACATAGCCCAGGGGTGGGCAATTAATTTTCCCATGGGGCCACATGAGAAATTGGGATTGGTTTAGAGGGCCGGACTAATATAATTACCTCAGTTCTACCCAATATACTACATCACTACACCCCCTCCATATACTACACCTGTAATAAACTACACCACTACACCCCTATATACTACACCTGTATTATACTACACTCCCTCCATATACCTGTAATATACTACACCCCCATATACACCTGTATTATACTACACCACTATATAATACACCTCCGATATACTACATCATTACACCCCTATATACTACACCTGTAATATACTACACCTCCATATAGCACACCTGTAATATACTACATCACTACATCCCATATAGCACACCTGTAATATACTACAACTCCATATAGTACACCTGTAATATACTACATCACTACACCCCTATATACACCTGTAATATACTACATCACTACACCCCTATATACACCTGTAATATACTACATCACTACACCCCTATATACACCTGTAATATACTACATCACTACACCCCTATATAGCACACCTGTAATATACTACATCACTACACTACACCCCTATATAGCACACCTGTAATATACTACACCTCCATATAGTACACCTGTAATATACTACACCTCCATATAGCACACCTGTAATATACTACACCTCCATATAGCACATCTGTAATATACTACACCTGCACCCCCATATCACACACACTACACCCCATACAGCCTGCACCCCCATATCACACACACTACACCCCCATATGTCACACACCCTGCCCACATATCTCACCCTGCCTGTACCCCAACTTACCCCTCTCAAACACTCTGCACCCCTTCACATCCTTCTGTCAGTCTGCAGCCCTCATATGCCCCTCACCCTGCAGCCCCCCTCCCCATCATGTCCCCTCTTTTCTTATTACCAGTCATCATGTGTCCACATCTCCTTCAGGATTCACTATCTTCTTTGCTTTCTCCCCGGCATCCTGTGTCTCCTCCCACACAGTCACATGGGCGTGACGTCATCGCAGGTCCTGGAAGATGAATTATTCCGTCTGCTCTGCTGTGCTGCTCCTTCTCCTGCACTGACTGTGCGGACCTGCACAGGATCTCTCCCTGCTGGGCACGCTGCAGCCCGGCTCCACTGCACCGGCTGAAGACGGGCGGGCCGGTCACAGAGAGCAGGCGGGCCGGATGTGGCCCGCGGGCCGCCCCTTGCCCAGGTCTGACATAGCCTAAAGGTCTCATGAAACTAATAGGAAAGTACTTTGAGGATTTTAAGGTTTTACATATTCTGGATTGTTTCGTCTGTGTTTCACTCCTTGTTTCCAAATATGTTCCCTTTGTGGTTTTGCTGCCTCCAGTCTGAATCTACATTGTGCATGTTCCAACATAGGTTGTGTGTGTGTGTGTGTATGTATATAATATATTTTGCATATGTATATAAAAGATGGGGGGGGGGGAGATACATGACCCTGGTCCAGCAGCCAAATCAGTAGTCTATGGCTGTGGCTGTCAGACCAGAGTGCTGAGAGCTTCTTGTGGCATCCATACTGATTAGTAGGCCATGCTCAACGTCATTGTGCCATTACGCCGCACCAGACATGCTAATTACAAGAGGGATGAGGGCAGATGGGAGGAGCTTAACAGGGCGCTGGTCTGGTAGCCATAGACTATGGGGTGTGTGTGTGTGTGTGTGTGTGTGTGTGTGTGTCTGTCTGTACATACATACATACATACAGTACTGTGCAAACTTTGTCAGGTGTACAATAATGCTAAAAAGTAGGAATCCTTTAAAAAAATAAGTATATTTTTTGTTATCAATTAACAAATATAAAGTGAATGAGTAAAAGGGAGCCTACCTGAAATCAATGTTTGGTTGAAACCACCTTTTGTATTCGAAATAAGCAACAAAGCATCAATTCTTCTTGGTATACCTGCACACAGCTTTTGAAAGAACTTGGCAGGGAGCTTGTTACAGATTTCATAGAAAAGTAACCTCAGATCTTCGATGGATGTAGACTTAAGCAAATCTTTGTCTCGTCATGTCTTCAGACTCGATGTTGAGATCAGTGCTCTGTGGAGGCCACGTCATCACCAAGGCTGGAGTCACAATTGCAAGAGACTTTGTGTGAGTCTCGCATCGCATCACCCGGCACGATCTGCCGTCCTCTAGTCTAGACAGGAGCTTCTCAGCTACATAGAAATACATGCAACCGACTCGCTCCTGTCAGGAGTGTGCGGCCGTGCCGGGTGATGCGATGTGAGACTCGATCGAGTCTCTCACAAGTGTGAATCCAGCCTTTCATCACTCCTTGTCCTGAAAGAATTCTTTGCACAAACCTACATCCACAAAAGATCTGTGGCTCGTTCTCCCAGGTGTTTGGAACAATCTCCCTGTCGAGTTCAATCAAAAACATTGTACGAGTCTACCTTGAAGAATTGATGCTGTTCTGAAGACTAAGCCTCACGACACCAAATTTTCAAGGACATTACATTCTGTTAATTGGCAAAAATAAACTACTAACACTTTTATTTGGAAGCAATCTTACTTTGCAGCCTTTGTTTCCACACCTGGCTAACACTAAGCAGCAACCTGGCCCCTGCTGTGAAATCGTTGATCGTTACACACTGTTCTGGTTTATTTTTTGTTCATTGGTCTCCCGCTGTGCAACACGCATTGGCGTGTTTGACGGCGGGAGACCAACGAGCACCGACTGTGTAAGCAGCGTACGCTTGTAACCAGGGTAAATATCGGGTAACTAAGCAAAGCGCTTTGCTTAGAAACCCGATGTGTACCCTAGCTATGTATACAGGGAGCCAGCGCTGACAGCCTGTAAGCGGTGTACGCTGGTAACCAGGGTAAATATCGGGTAACCAAGTAAAGCACTTTGCTTAGTTACGCGATATTTACCCTGGTTACCAAGCGCAGCATCGTTGCACGAGTCACTGGTGGCTGGTCGCTGGTTAGATTTGCCTGTTTGACAGCTCACCAGCGACCATGTAGCGACGCACCAATGATCCCTGCCAGGTCGTATCGTGATCTGAATCGCTGGTATGTCGTTTAGTGAGACTGTACCCTTAGACTTTTAAACATTTCTGTTTGTGTATATAGTGTGTGTATGTATATATGTAATATATGAAACGCCCAACATGTATATAACAATAACCACATTCCGTACGAGTAGTTTTGCACTTTATTGTGCTTACTCCACTGTTAGGCTATGTGCACACGCTGCGTTTTTTTGACGCTGCGTTTTTGTGCGTTTTTGGCCGCTAAAAACGCACAAAAACGCACCTGCGTCGAAAAAACGCGGCAAAAAACGCACGCGTTTTGCCGCGATTTGGTGCGTTTTTTTGCTGCGTTTTGCTGCGTTTTTGCTCACTGCGTCCTTATGCGTTTTTTATCAGTGAACAAAAAAAAAAAGGTCTGATGTCATTTCCTTCTTCAATGTGTTCTTCATTCTCCACTAGTGTATGCAGAAGAGCAGACAGCTGCAGAACTACAAGGCTCAGCATCCTCGATCCAATAGTGTATGCAGGACAGCAGACAGCAGCTGTCGAACTACAAGGCTCAGCATCCTCCATCCAATAGTGTATGCAGGAGAGCAGACAGCAGCTGTCGAACTACAAGGCTCAGCATCCTCCTTCCAGGACTGTATGCAGGATTTCTTTGCCCCCCCAAAAAAAAAAATGACGTGGGCTTCGCCATATTTTTGTATGCTAGCCGGGTACAGCAGGCAGGTACGGGCTGCCCCCAACCCCCAGCTGCCTATTTGTACCCGGCTGGGAACCAAAAATATAGGGAAGCCCTTTTTTTTTAAATTATTTCATGAATTTCATGAAATAATTTTAAAAAAAAATGACGTGAGCTTCGCCCCATTTTTGAGTCCAGCCGGGTACAACTAGGCAGCTGGGGATTGGAATCCACAGTGCAGGGTGTCCATGCTTTCTGGGCACCCCCGCTGTGAATTGCAGTCCCGCAGCCACCCCAGAAAATGGCGCTTTCATAGAAGCGCCATCTTCTGGCGCTGTATCCAACTCTTCCGGCTGCCCTGATGCCGGGTGGCTAGCCAGGTAATAATGGGGTTAGGGCTAGCTGTATAGCTGGCCCTAAGCCCGAAATTCATGGTGTCACGCCAATATTAGACATGGCCACCATGAATTTCTAGTAAAGATAAAAAAAAAAACACAACACAGAAAAATATTTTTATTAGAAATAAAACACAACACAATTAGTGACTCCATCTTTATTGAAATAAACCCCCCTCCGCAGTAATCCTGGGTCAGGGTCCCGCGCCGTCCAATCAGGATCCAATATCATCTGATCGGTTTGCTGGAAGGCAAAGCGATCAGATGATGTGTCAGGATCAAGTGCCTGAATCCCATCACACATCAGCTGATTGTATAAAAGCCGAGTATACAATCAGCTGATGCATCAGTAGAAAAAAAAAAAAAAATAATACTCACTTATGTGCTGAATTACCGGCAGCTCCCGGAGCGATGGGGCGGGAGTCTGATCCCGTCCGATCGCTGCAGCAGCTGCCGGTAATCAGGGATGAAGTCTCCTGACGCATCCGCTGATACCGGCCGGGCGCCCGCGTCAGCCCGAGACTCGATCAGCTGATGCGTCAGGAGACTTCATCAGGTGATCCATCGCCAGGTCCTGTAAGCAAGGTCCTGCCCCGGGGAGACTGCACACAGCCGGAGCGGGAGCGGCGATACCGTGACAGGAGCTGGGAGCGGGCATGGCACCGCGAGGCTGCAGACAGGTGAGTATAACTTTTTTTTTTTTTATTCTACTGTTAACTTTTGTTTTCGCAGCCGCTTCCACCTCCTGCCTGTACATGGCGCCGCACGGCAGCATACATGCACAGGACGGGAGGTGGATGCGGCGGTGACGGTACCGGGAGGATTCATGCTTCTGTCTATACTGACAGAAGGAATCCTCTTCCTGTACACGTCACTTTACTACCCACCTCCTGCGCTTATAGCTGCGTTTTTGGTCTTAGAAACG
Organism: Anomaloglossus baeobatrachus; assembly: GCF_048569485.1. Taxonomy (NCBI): domain Eukaryota; kingdom Metazoa; phylum Chordata; class Amphibia; order Anura; family Aromobatidae; genus Anomaloglossus; species Anomaloglossus baeobatrachus. The sequence goes on from NC_134354.1 coordinate 124,988,608, forward strand.
CACCAAAACGCAGCTATTTGCGTTTCTCATTGCGTCTTTCAACATCCCATTGAACTCAATGGATGAAAAGCGCAGTGAAAAACGCGGGAATAATTGACATGCTGCGTTTTTGTGGTCACCACAAAAACGCAGCTGAAAAAAAACGCTGTGTGGGGACAGCAAAAATGAAAACTCATAGACTTTGCTGGGGAAGCAAAGTCATGCAGTTTTGAGGCCAAAAACGCACCCGAAAAACGCGCAAAAACGCCGAGAAAAACGCACCGTGTGCACATAGCCTAATAGATTGTAAATAGAAATGATCTCCGATTTTGCACACAATAGCCCTTTGGCAGTAGTAGCACAGACTCTGCCTCTGCTACGTCTTTGGACATGGATATCTCTTCCTATAAACTGCGATCAGGCTCTTTAAACTCGGATTTGCTCTCCGTGCTCCGATACTGATTTATGTAGTATTGAATAGCTTTTTATGACTGTCTAGATTTAATGTTTATAGCCTATAAAATGAAAATTCTTCTGGATATCAAACATTTTGACAGAATATGAAACATGTCCTGTGTGTGAGATTCTACTCTTACATTTAATGAGTTACACTGCTATTAATTTGTAACAAACCATTTTGCAGTATTTAAAGGGACGCAGCACTCTGTGGTGGGAATGCTTTCACTATGTTCATGTTGTCAATTATATAGGAAAGATATATATATATAATGTGAATTCGCTTTAAATATCAGTCTTTTTTTTTCTTTTTTCTTTTCTTCTTTGTGTGCGTTGAATTGTAATAACAGTGCTGACTTGGCCAGAATTATGTAATGTTGGCTGGATATCGCTATAAGTAATTCACAAAATTGTAGAACATATTATATATAAACCTCACAGGATAATTTGATTTTCATTAAATAGATTGGGCTTTGCAGTAATAATCGGGTATCCTACATTGCTGGTTATATAAAGCCGTCGGCTGCAGTCGTTCCTGTAGTTCAGCGCTGCTTTTGGGAGAATGACCGGCAAAGACTGAGGATGTTCTTGTAGATATCAGTAGCAGGGATATTGTCCCAAAGAAAAATTTGAGGCAGGAATTTCTGTAAGGCTGCACGGATGCAATATGCTAATGCCCCTCTTCTCCCGTTCTGCTGCGAGCGTGAGCTGAGCGTCATTATACTGTGCTCTGATCCTGCGATCACATCACAGCTGCGGAGGAGAGGGAGAGAGTGATCTCTCCATCTCCTCCATTGTCAGCCTGTGCTTATATCGCACTGCCTTTCGGTGTCATCAGAGTGCAGTCCGATTTTTTTCACATTTTTGCATCCATAGACTTGTATAGTTTTGTTTGCAGATGGGAACTGCCTGATATAGAGTAACCTTGTTTGCGTGGAATGCGTTTTATTCTTTTTAATTTATTGCATTCCATTAGTCTGATTTTACTCACTATGTCCTAGGCCTTAAGGGCCATTTACACGCTGCGACATCGCTAACGATATATCGTCGGGGTCACGGTGTTTGTGATGCACATCCGGCGTCGTTAGCAACATCGTTGCATGTAATACCTATGAGCGACCTTAAACGATCGCAAAACAGGCAAAAATCGTTGGTCTGTGAGACGTCGTTCATTTACCAAAAATCGTTGTCTGCTCATTAGCGAGGTTGTTTGTCGTTCCTGCAGCAGCACACATCGCTGTGTGTGACACCGCAGCAGCGACGAACATCTCCTTACCTGCGTCCACCGGCAATGAGGAAGGAAGGAGGTGGGTGGGATGTTCCGACCGCTGATCTCCGCCCCTCCTCTGCTATTGGACGGTTGTTTTGTGACGTTGTTGTGACGCCGAACGCACCTCCCTCTTGAAGGAGGGATTATTCAGCGGCCAGAGCGACGTCGCTGAACAGGTATGTGCGTGTGATGCTGCCGTAGCGATAATGTTCACTACAGCAGCGATCACCACATATTTCACCAACGACGGGGGCCGGTGCTATCGCTCGCGACATCGCTAGCAATGGCTAGCGATGTCGTAGCGTGTAAAGCACCCTTTAGGCTGTGTGCACACAGTATATTTTTCTTGCAGATCTAACAAAACTTCAAGCATATCCTTATGCCAGCAAAGTCCCTAAATCCTGTGCACGTTGAGGTTTTTTCCCCATGCAGATTTGGTGCAGAAAATAAACTGCAGCATGTCCATTCTTTCAGCATTTTTTGAAGGCCCTGTGCACACCGTGCAGTTTTTGTTGTGTATTTGGTGCTCTTTTGGGTGCAGTTTGTTGCCCTAAACTGCATGCATTTCCTTCCCCAGCAAAGTCTCTGAGAACTCAGAAGGCCGTGCGCGTGCTGCTTCTTTTTTGCCTGCAGTTTTAGGTGCAGAAAAAAGAAGCAGCATGACAATTCTTTTTGCGTTTTCCCTGTGTTTTTTTTATTGAATATAGTGAAAAAAACACAGGGGCAAAAATGCCTGGGCGAAAATGCACCGAAAAGCGTCAAAAACGCATGTGTTTTTCCGGTCAGAGTTGTGTTTTTCTGCCAGAGGGTGTGTTTTTTTTGCTGAAGAAACAAAACTGTAGTGCATACACATAGCCTACCTTGTTTTTCACTGTTGATTTAAAGCAATGAAAAAAAAAAAAAAGCACCATAAACGCACTTGTTTATTGTGCGTTTTTCCTGCCGAGAGACGCAGAAATGGTGCAGAAATTTCTGCAACCAAATACTCAACGTTGTGCATATACCATAACTAATGAATTTGTTTTATTTATTAGCGAATGAGATAAAAAATAGATTTTTTTTTCCCCCACTTTTTTCCTCCTGTTTTGCAAACCTTTTCCACTCCTCCAGGCCGCAGGTTACCTGTGTAGGTGCGCTGCTGCCGGCTGCACACATCTCCCAGCGATCTGCAGTGTGGAGCAGAAATCCTGGTGCGCTCTGCCGAGTTGGCAGTAATTGGAGCCTAACAGGATGTCCGCTTAGACAGGAAGCAAATAGTCAACTGTTGTCAATAGTCTGCCTTCAGGTCTGTGTCTTCTGATCCTCCCACAACACAGGAGATGAAGGAACCGAGAAGTGTAATGAAAGAAAACATATCACAGTTCTAAGAAAAAAATCATTGCCTGGAACACAATAACCATGACACGCCGCCGCGCTCCTTCTTATTGACTTAAGTCAGCTATTGTCTCCTTCCATACCGGGTGGTGCCGTTCTCAATGATTATTTATTTTCCTGTCCCATCCATTATTTGATTATACAGAGGTTTGATCGTGATCCATTGTATTAAAGCGCCAATCCCCAGCATTGTTTTCTCTGAAGGCTTATAGCATATTTACTGATCATTGCTGATTTTGAGCTGGGCACACAATGTATTTCAAGTGCAGGAACTACCACGTAGCCTAACCAAACATGACCAATCATTGTGGTAATCATTATTAAAATGGGTAAAATGAAGAAATTCATACTATTTGAAAATGGTTAAAACACACGTAATTTTTTTTCTTTTTGGAAGATTTGTTGCGTATCATAGTACAGCCAAGTGAAGAAAATGTTATGAAATCTCATCCATGATGGGACAGAAAATCTTCAGACTAAATTGGGCAAAGCTGCTGAATTTCCAACTTCAGCCTATCAATATATACCGTAGATCAGTGGTTCCCAACCTTTCTTACCTTGAGGCTGAGGGTTAAGGCCCAGTCACACACGAGATCGCTATCGAGATCGTTGCTGCGTCACTGTTTCCATGACGCAGCAGCGATCTCGTTATGTATGACACCTACCAGCGATCAGGCCCCTGCTGTGCGATCGCTAGTCGTTGCTGAATGGTTGGGACCATTTTCTTCAAAGGTGATGTCCTGCTGGGTAGGCGGCATCGCTGTGTTTGACACCCACCAACGACCTCCTAACATGGTCCTAATGCCTGCCGAGATCGTTTATACAGGTCGCTGATCGTTGCTGCGTTACTGCGTCGTTGGTAAGATCTGACTGTGTCTCACCAGCGACTTACCAGCGATCCTTATCTGGTCACATCGTTTTCGGGATCGCTGGTAAGTCGTTAAATGTGACGAGGGCTTTAAACAACTGTTATCTGATCTTGCGATCAGATCACAGCTGCGGAGAAGAGGGAGGGAGCACTTTCTCCCCAACTTCTCCTTGGCTTGTCTCTGCGTACATCGAACTGCGGTCAGATGACATCCGAGTGCAGTGCGATGTGTCATACGCACCCATAGACTTGTATTGGGTGCATGTGTGCCAAGACTCACTGCCAAACGCTGCATGCTGCGATTAATTTTTTTATGCCAATATGACATGAGAAACCAATCGGAGATGAGCACTGCCCTATAGTTTTGCACTGGTGCAAGTGCAGTCCTATGTTTAATCGGATTGTGGTTGTCTGTGAAAAATGCAAGTAAAACCTAAGCCTGACAGCCACATTAAGCTCTGAGAGAGGGCTGCAAGCCACATCCAGAGCTCTCACCCCCGAGGAGCAGTAACATCCAGCCTCTGCCTCCCCCAGAGTAGTGACACCAAGAGCCCCCATTATCGGTACAATGACAGTCAATGCTTGGCCACAAAAATTCACACCAAGGCAGTATACTTGCATTCACGGGTTCCCACCTTACACTCATTTTTTCCGCCACCATGCTGTCACATTCAGCTTAAAGCATCCCCTCTATTTGGCAGTATCATGCTATGTCCTGCTTAGCAGTTAAAGGGAATCTGTCAGCAGGTTTTTCGCTACCTCATCTGACAGTAACATAATGTAGGCAAAGAGATCCTGAATCCAACAGTGTGTCAGCTTAACGGTTGAAGCCATTCTGCCACAATCAAAGAAGTTAGATTCGGAACCACAGCAGTGTGGAAAGCTGGCCACGCCCCCACGTCCACACCAGGCTCTCAATAAAGATTGAGCATTGACTGTGAGGTGTCGATCACAGCAGGGAGTGTGTCAGACTGGCTTGTTTGTGAGTTTCTATTCCTGTAATGTTAATCACACGGTAATATACCCTTTAGTTTATGTAAACAATAGCACACACTCTGATAAGAGAAGCACAGTTGCTTTTTGTTTTTGAACTCTTATAGCATGCTTTCCTCAGCTTACATAGCAAAAACCTGTTGACCGATTCCCTTTAATTTTTCTCTCCAGCTACAAGGCCAGCATATGCTCATCCAGAACTGCTCTTCTGTGCGGGGAACTCACAAAAATCACACTCTGGAGACCTCTTCATAGTCGTTTGATGCACTAAGTTGTCAGACAGTCGTGAGCCACACATCATGGTCCGGTGAGCCATATGTGGCTCCTGAGACACAGGTTGTGGGTCCCTGCTGTAGGTTTTCAAAGCAATTTTTTCCCCCATGATTTCTTTGGCAAAATTTGCATGCTTTTGTCCTGGATTTAACTCTGCAATTTCCTGCAGATAGTTATTGTGTGGATGACCCTCGGGGCACCGAACACACCACACAGATTTGTTGCAACTGAAATTCAGTTACATCTAATGGTGTTGGTTTTCTAGATTCTGCATTAATTTCTGCAAGGCACAAAAAGATGAATGTGACAGTTGCAGAAATGTCTTCAACATATCAACACCATGTGAACATGATCTAATGTGATGCTTCACACGGTTGCAATTTAAAGCACTACACAAGTGGGTTTTCTTTGCATTGCACCTCTGGAGTGGTGCTTTCAGTTTATGTTCCCTGCCCCCTGTCTTATTCTCTCGCTCTGACATCTTGATCTTCTATCATCCCGTGCTGGTTGGTCTCCTGTGATCTCTGACCTGTCATCTGCTTCAGTGTTTCATAGAGCGAGTCGGAGGTCACAACTTTAATACAAGTCTATGAGAGCCTCGATCTAGCCTCCTTCTGGCTCTCACAGACTTCTATTGGAAGCTTTTGATGTAACTTCTGTCTAATTGTGGACATTTATTTTCATTCCAAGATCTATTTATTAAAGTGCACTTTATTCGTGGGATAAACCCTCTAAGGCTCGCATACACGCTAGGTTAAGTTGGCCGAATACAAGCCTTTTGGTAAGACTGGTAAACAATCTGAGGTGTATGGGAGCATTTAAGCTCTTACCTGACAGATCATGTCGAGGTTGAGAAGGCTTATAAGCAGATGCTTTTGTTCTCAGGTGTCTGGCAGTGGCTCTTTCTCTGTCCAAGCACATGACCACTCATCCAACGCTCATATGTATGGAGTAGAGAGAGTAGACTGCTGAACCCACGTTCATCCGGCAACTGTCTCTTGTGTGGCCAACTTTACACCTTCTGTATATAATGTGTATGCATTGGAATTTTGGACTTGTATCTTGATATTATGTTTGTCAATCCTTGTTGGTTTTTTTCACTCCTGTCCCGGCCTTCCCTGGTGGGTTGGGGGAGGGGCTATAAGATCAGGGCTGATCAGGAGTAGGGACAGGCTGGCGGCTCAGACATCCTCACCTTCAGAGGTAACGCTGAGATAAGGGATAGCTAGGATCCCCCCAGTGTGGGGGTCAATCTTGAAGCCCTGGTCCCCTTCTTGCCCTGATCATCGTGACGCTCGGCTTGTAATTCGCTGGGCCGGCGAGACATTACCTGTGTGCCACATGCCGCAGGCATTACATCTTCCTGCCTGGCTGATCATTAGTTGAGCCTAAGGAAATTTGTGTAGCTCCTGTCCACAGCCAGAGACAACTGATCTGAACCATGGACTGGGTCGCAACAAGCAATCTGCCCATAATAGTAATAATTTTTATTTCTTTAGCACCAGGATATTCTGCAGCACTTTACAATTCAGAGGGTGTTTGTACAAACAAGATAAGACATTACTGAGTAAGGCCTAATCCACACGGCGAGAAAAACAGTGCGAGTGGAGTGCGATAAAACATCGCATTCCACTCGGACCAATATTAGCTTGTGTGACAGCACACATGAGCGATTATTTTCTCAGCCCTAATCGGACTGAGAAAACAATCCCAGCATGCTGAGGATGTAATGCGAGACTCTTTTTCTCGCACCCATTCAAGTCTATGGGGCGAGAGAAAAATCGCACTGCACTCGCATTACACCGCTGTACTGCAAGTGCAGGGCGAGAATGGCAATAGCCGGCTACAGAGGAGAGAGGGAGATAAATCCCTCCCTCTCCTCCTTAGCACCGGCACGCCCCCCGCAGCTGAGGTCCGCCCCTCCCGCAGCTGAGGTCCGCCCCCCCGCGGCTGAGGTTCGCCCCCCCGTGGCTGAGGTCCGCTTGCACGGTCGGACCTCAGTCGCAGGGACAGTCGCATGACACTCGGCTGTGCTGTAGTGCCAGTGTGAGCCGAGTGTCATGCGAGGGGATCTCCGTAATCCCTGTGTGGCCCCGGCCTAACACATAGTCCAACTCTGACCACGAGAAGTGCGGGCCCTGCTGACAAGCCTACAAAGCCCATCTCCAGTCATGACGCCATACACATTCATGATTTCTCATATGCTACAAATTATCCCCATTTGTGGCACAGTTTTTTTTTTCTTATTTTCCTCATCTTTCGAGTGTTTTATTTAAAAAAAAAAAAATAAAAAATTACTTTCCAGATCATGAGCAAATTGTATTACATATGGTCTAATACAGTAATCGCAGGTAGTAATTGCTCTAATAAGCTTAGTATGGACGGCGTCTTTCCCTCGTCTTGTTTTTTGCCTACTTTCTAATCTTTTACAGAAAACCTGACCTGTTTAGTGGTCATTGAAGTGAGTTAAAAATCTAGAACAATCATTTATCAATGTAGCGCTGCAGACGCTTTGTCCTGTCTGGCGAGGGTAAATGATTTCCCTAATCATTATGATTTCTTTTATACAGTAACCTTGATTGATCTGGGCCGAGGAGTGACACACCGGGGAACTCCTCTTCTATAAATCACACCTTCTGTTTTCAAGGATGAGCTTAGTCATTGACCTTGTAATATTCCTGTTTGTATGCTATAAACTGTAATTGCACAGACATTATGTTGCGGTCTCTGACACTTCGTTTACAATTACACATTTTTTTTACACTGTGACGAATTGTAAAAATTTAAAAACACAATATTTATAGCCATTAATGGCACCAAATAGTCTCCAGGTTCTCTGGTGACCTCATTATTGAAGTTCTCTTTTCCAAAATATGACTCCTATGTTTGTCAGTTATGTCCATCCCTTCACTTTTGTAAAGTTTCAGCTTTTGACGACTTTTGCACATCCTTATTGAATCCCTATTCCAATAATAGGGGATATATTAGCATCCAAGTGTCACAAGTCATAAATGACAAATTACTAGTCTTCTCCAGCTGAGACCCGGACTCGTCTCACATTTAGAACATTATTGATTGATAGGAAGAATCCATTTTCATGTTAGAGTTTTCTTCTTAGCCTTGTATAGTTTTCATTTATAAATCCATAACCAGGTTTCTGTCCAAAATAGGAGACTATAATGCGTATTTCCAAAAATGGAGCTTGTGTCACTAGAAGTATTGGCATAATATATGACTTGGATGCTTCTTTTAGTGTTATTTTCGAAATTCTTGTCTTTGTGCTATACTGTTTTATATCTGGTATTTCCGTTAAAGGCATTGCCCCCTAATTTAATAGTTAACTAGCAAAAGACCGTGTATAAAAAAAAAATTCCTTACCCTTCCGGGACAGCTCCGCACCTCTGCACTCTGCTGCTGCGGGATCATGTGACCAGGCCTGTCCTTCAGCACCTCCAATTGGAGTACACCTCACACGGGGAAGCTGCATTCCTATTGGTGGAGGCTGATGGACAGGATTTGTCACATGACCCTCCACCAGCAGCCATTTTATTTATATAATAATATATAGAGTGTGTGTGTGTGTGTGTGTGTGTGTAAGGATGGTTGACCTTAGGGAGATCAACATCCAGCACCGCAGAGCACCATCACGTGTTTTCTCAGCGCAGTGATTCTAGAGCAATGCCCCCTGAGAAATATGCAAAACAAGGAAGCCACGGAGACACCATCACATGTTTCTCAACGCTGCCAGGTAACTAGCCAGGTCTTTCACCGGGAAGGAACAACCACGGGAAGGGCAGTCTCCAGTCAAGGAAACCACCTATGCCAAAACATGGTATCCATCCACAGACAGCTGTTTCGGGGTATTGCCCCTCATCAGTGTAGAGTAGGAAACTGGCTAGTGGGAGCAATGCCTAGTAGAAGACTTTGGCATAGGTGGTTTCCTTGA